>NW_010972820.1:7468831-7470990 GCF_000737465.1 Haliaeetus leucocephalus | reverse complement strand
TAGGGGGAAGCTTTGTCATAGGAGGAAAAAAATGTGTAGGTATGTGTATGTGTGTGTATATACATGGAGATACTCTCACACACACACACACACACACACAGAGGAATGAATGATCCATAAAGACCCAAGTCTCCCCTGTTCTCACTGACCTCACCACCAACACCCTCCACCTTTGTGCATTTAAAACTAAAATGCCCAATGAACTGTTTGGTCAAGTGTCTATTTTAAAAGGATTATGGGTTGGAGGGTTGGAGTAGAGTCCTGAAATGTTAAAAAACAAAACAAAACAAACCACCCAACCTTAAATGGTTCCTAGGAAACACTGTGGTAGACAAAGAAATGCTTGAATGCTCTTCAGACTAAGTGTTGTAATAGTTGCTGAATGCAGTCCCACTGAGCTTTTGGAAAGCCCTGTATTCTTAAAATTTAGCAGCTAATCCAGGATTATAGGATGGAGGATTTCCTAGGGGTCAAAAGACAGAAGAATTGGTCACTTTTAGCCACTTAAAGATATGTCTTGCTAGACAAGAGGAGAAATTCTCTGGTTTTAACAGGCATCCAACATCTAAGCAGTGAGGTACAAAAGATCAAAGTTTGAGTGAAGAAATTAAGCAGAATCCCTCAAGAACAGGTCTAGAATCCATCTTATCTCATAGCATTTGTAATTTAAAAAAGGAATAACTCATAAACTAGAATCATCTCATCCAGGCCAAGGTAATCCATGTGCCTTTCACTATATCTTTCTAAGCCTTCTCAGAAGAAGCAGGGCTGGAAGAAAAGCATTTATCAAATGCTTTATCAAGTATTTCTCAAGTGTAGGTTTTAAGACATGTAAAAGGGACCATCTCATCTGAGAAAGAAAAGTCAATACTGGAAAACATCCTGAAAACCTGCTCCAAAAGCATTGTCTTAAGCCATCCACTTGTGGTCTGCTTATCTGATGCATTTTGAGTAATTTCATGGGGGATTTGGGGATCTTTCTTCCTGGCAAGGTGAGTTGATTTCACACCACCTCATTTATTAATGAAGAATGTCATGGTATTATTGTCCGTCACTACTGGCACATGGTGACCTAGAACCTAGAAAGTTATCCAAGTTTGACAAGAGTGCATACCTTTTGCAAATGAGGCTTGATAGCTTTGAGGAAGCTGAACCAGATGCAGGAGTCTGATGTAAAAGGAAAAAAAGATCTGTGTGTCTGAGATCAGGGTCAGTAAAAGTCAGAGCCAAACTACTGTGAGGAAAAAAAAAAAAGAAAAAAGTAAAGGTGCAGTTGTAGTAAAGAAGGCTTAGGAGACTAATTAGATGAGGTTGCTGCTTGGAGAAGCACCACTGCCATTGATTTGAATGCTTGAGAGGAACAGAGCATGAGAAAATATTCTTGCTGTTTGTAATGTGTATTAGGTGCAGGAGAAGGCATGCTGAGCACACCTTTTCTGGTATTGCTAAGACTAAAAAGCATCTTCCTCAAACGTGTTGGCAAATTCTCCGCTGCAGTGTGAATCTGCATGTAGGCAATCATTTGTTGAAGAACATATTTCTGGTGTGTCTGATATACAATATAACTACTAGATATATTTTGAAGAAGCTGTAAGATCCAACCGGTACAAATAAAAGTTGGCAAATCAAAGAGATGGGAATACACAAATAAGGAAGCACTTATTGGCAGTGGTTTTGCTACTCCCAAATGCTATCAGGCTGTTTTCTTAATATGCATTCCAGAAAAGCTGACTTTTAAGAAGCTTAAAGAGAATAGTAAAGAGGTTCTGTGGATCAGTCCCCTTTCTCCTTCAGAGAAATCAGTTTTGTTATCTACTGTTTTCCTTCCTTTTCTGCTTGCTTAGTTTCTCATCAGTTCTTTTCTCTATTTTATTTTTCCTCCTGTACAAAAATTAATTTATCTTCTAAATCTGTGCCATCTCGGCAACATCTCTTCAAAGCTGTGCTTGCCACATAGCGTTCCTCTTTAGTGCAGGCCTCGGCTCTTCTCCTTGTGCCAGCTGGCCTGCTCCTCTTGGCTGCTCTCTGCAGTCCCCGCAGAGGACATGGAGAGGTAGTGGTCCTAATCTACATCTTTTCAGGAGACATGTTCCAGAAGAACTGAGGTTTGTGGTTTTCCCTTGTGGAGGGAGGCTAGAGGGAAAGAAATGGGGGGGGGG
>NW_010972820.1:7460981-7468814 GCF_000737465.1 Haliaeetus leucocephalus | reverse complement strand
TTTGGTTTGTTTTTTTTTTTTTTTTCCCCTCAATGTGCCTGCAAGGAGAAGAGCTGGAGTTGGATGAGGTGATAATGATACGGCTGGATCTGACCTAAGGGAAGGGCTTCAGGTCGGTTAAGCAGGAATGCTCTGGGTCTGGCAGAGCACTGCCACTGGGTGAGAAAGACATAGACATCTTCTGTTCTCATCATCCTGTGACAAAATTGAGGAATTTGGACTACATACTTGTCTGCATCTGGGCAAGAAGAAATTTAAAATTTATTCATACTTCTTTCTGAATGTGTTAGGAGTTATAGGTTGTTTGTATCTGCTGCTTAAGGGTGATGCTGATACTTAAATACAGTTCTAAACCAAAAGCACCTCTAACCTAGGTCTAATGGTGCTGACATGGTCCTGACATCCTCTTTTGAGAGCTCTAGACTATTACCTGTGTGCAAATCACTATGCATATACGGAGAGTTCTCTTTTAAGAAAATAAATCCTGTTATTGCTGATACAATGTATAGTTTATTTCAGAACTCATGGGAGAGATTAGTTAATGCAAACAGCAAGATTTCTCAAGACCAAAACATTTTGGATTCAACAAATGTTTAACTACAAGTCATAATAAAAACCTAAAAATTACATTGAGTATCTGCAGCTCTCATCTGAAACAGAACCATGTTTTATAAGCTGGTAACACATTTGGCTGTATTTTAGGTTTTTCCATATCAGATTCCTAAAGAAAGTCAGTTATATTTAAAGTAGTAGCTCTTTTAATTGCATTCTTTATTCTTGCAACTCTAGTTTGTAGTATGTAATGTCTTATATAAAAATCTCTGTTTCTCTTTAAGGCACAAGGAAAAGGAAATACAATGGACTACAAGAAGGTTAGTAACTTGTATTTAAATCTCATTTTTAATGTTTTTTGTAGTATTTTCAAGGATATTCTTGACAGTTGAGAGAAACTTCCTTATTAAAGTCAAGTTATAATTTATGTGTGTATATATGGAGGGAGAGAGAATGGCTTGTGCAATTTCTTGATTTTAAAAAGCCAGTAATAGTCAGCTGTACTGTAAATATCAAATGCGGCTATTTAATAATATTTTTTGCCATTACTTATCCTGTTTACTTCCCCAAACTTGAAACCAGGCTTCTGATGGCTTTTGCTGTCTTCTTTTTCTGCAGTCATTTGCAGGTTAGCTCCCATCAGTGGTCTCTGTATATTCATAGAATATGCTGTTACTTTTTTTTTTTTTAAATTTCACCTTAATGCCATGCCATCTATTAAAAAATACACATACAGATGTTTTATAATAATTTGTGTTTCTTCCAGTCCCCTTTACAACTTTTAGCTAAGTCACCACTGTATTTCCTACTGGGACTGCTCTATATTAAAGACAGACCTGAACTAACTAGCATATCTACTGAAGGTAGCTGGGACACCATAAAGCTCTTGGAGAGCTGCAGGAGATGGCTGAGAAGGTTCCCCTGGTTAAATACTGGAGCACAGCGTGCTTGTGGTGGAGACAGAAGATGACATTGTGTCCCCAACTTGCTCACTGAGCACAAGCTTGACTTCTTCTGAGTCTTAAGTAGATCATGAGGGTCCAGTTATCTCTAGCATCAGTGGGAAATAATATATAAAGTATTGAGCCACACACATGATTGAGACTTGCTTCTTCAACTGGGGCCTGAAGAGTGTTACAGCTATGACTAATTGCTGCTAGTATGGAAGGCTAACACACAAGTACGGGTCAGACTTTTATTATAATTATTCTGTATTAAGAAAATTTGTAATTTGGATTAAAAAAGCTCTCTGTCTTTCATTCCTCTTAGAACATAAAAAGGATCTCAACCTTAGCTCGCTATTTAAAATCATTGGGCTTTTAGGGTTTTTTTTCTACCATAGAAGAAAACTGATACAACTGTGACTTTCTAAAAAACTGAGTGCGCTAAATTTCTTCTTCTTTGAATGTGTCTGAGTATGTGAGACACTTCTATGAATGTTTAAGCTAGGGTACTTGCTTTTGTAAGTCCAGAGTGGGTTTTCTCTTTTTAATGGTTACAGTTGTGATCCACCCAATGTAATTTTGGGGAGGGGGGGTAGCGGGGAGAAGAGCATCTAAAATTGCTTTACTGAATTAAATATTTTAAATATTTGTCAGTGTATTCTGTATTTTGGCTGAAATTATTTCATATTTTAGATCTTTCCCATGAAATTTAAAAACTCATAGTGCGCTTAAGCAACTTGGACACTTGAATAAAAGGAAAGGAAGGGGAAAAAGCCCTTCAAATTTTGTATTTTGAGCAATTGACTTCAGCCAGAAGGCACGTGATTTTACTAGCTCTGGGTAATCATCTCTTACACAAGCACAGGTATTATGGGTTTAGTAATGACAGTGAAAAATTCTCCATGGTTTTTGTGAGCTCAAACAATAATCAACTTTGGTTTTGTAGAAGTCAGTTTCAAAACTATGATGTCAAGTCACTCTCTTCTATGTTTCTTCATTTAAAATAAAAGTGTTCATTAGTTACATCCATACAAAATGAACCCAGTAACCTGTAGCTCACCCCAGCATAGTAGCTTAGCCAGTACATGCACACAGCTGATTAGAAGGCATGTTGTGCAGTACAAATTAGTATTTCTTTTTTGCCCTTTACTGTGTTGTCTTTATTTCTACATTACTAGAGTCAGTGTTCTGCATGTTGCTCAGTCTCCTCAGCATCAAGGTCCCCTCTCATCTTTCTGTTCAGTTGCTAGAATTACTTTAATGTTCCTAATCAAATCTGGGGGCTTGTTTCTTATTGAGTCTCCAAAATATCTCCTCTTGAATTTTGTAAAAGCGTAGGTCACCAAAACGAGCTGTAGAACTTCTGAAAATTTGTATTATTTTTGTTTTCTTAATTTTTATTGTGAACTTGTGTGCCACTTAGTAGAGACAAAAATGTTCCTTTAGTTGAATTCATGAATATATGTATACAAAAATTATTAGCTGTTTAGCCTGCTTAAGAATATTTTACCTTACTCACTGTGGCTTTCAATTAAAATAATGAATGAAGGTAAATTTGAGAAATTGAGATCCACCTATTTAACATGCCTCCTTAAAAGGCAAAGGTCTTATGTTATTTCAATTTTGAGACTGCTCAAGAATTTTGAATTGTTCTTTTGATGCATGTTATATTAAAATGGTATCCCTGATTTTTTTTCACTGACAAAAAAATATCTAGATAGTACTAGTAAATTTAGTGAGGGCTCTGACATAAATAGAGAAGTGAAATATTTTCTATTAATTTAATTAGGTCTGAGACTGTCATGTCAATAAGGTCACTATGTTCTGCAAAATTTTTTAGTATTTTTTTTCTCCCAGCTTTTCTCAGTCTTTTTATCAGAAGGACTTTGATATCACAGAAGACTTATTTTAAGTCTGTGTTTCTGAATATATTTTCTCGCATTAGTATCTAAAAGTTTCCCTCTTTTTTCTTTCCCCCTGCACGATCACACCACATCCAGACAAATTATTGATCTGTCATTGTGGTGTTTGAAAGTCTCTTCCAGAGATGAAAAAGTAGTTTCAGCTCTGTTTTACCATTGTTTCTCAGATAACAAAAGAAAAAGTACCAATATATGGCAGGGACGAAATTCATGTATGTCATTGAAAGAGACAGCAACTTTCCTGTCACCCTCATTTGTCTGTGGGATTTTGGCAAAAATCTCAAGACTTTTTAAAATCAAAAACCTTTTATCCATTTTACATCCACTTTGCAGGCAAGATAAGCTGTGTAATTCTAAAACAACAAATTGAGATTCTCAATTGTTACTATTTTATAATATTGATTAAAAACTCTCCACTGAAGTCAAAGCCTTAATGGTGCTTGGCATTATACAGTCGTTAAATGAGTGTAACAAAGGCACAACTAGTAGCAGAAATGAGTAAGCTAGGAATAATTCTTGTTTTCTAGCCAAGGCCCTGGAAAAATTATAAGATAAGGCTAAATAAAAAAATAAATCCTGTATTTTGCAGCCAATGAGTATGCTACTGCAAGGATTTGTTGTTTTTCTAAATGCAATATTCAGAAAAGATAAATTAAGTCAAGTGAAAGAGGACATAGCAAAACTTTTTTTTTTTTTTTTTTTTACTGTCTCCCTGTCCATTTGCTCTGCTGTCTGCTATAGAGGCCTTTCATCCCAAACTGGCATGGAAAATATGGTACATCAGCATAGTATACTGTGGCAAACTTTGTTGGTTTGCATATGAAACACTGAGCGTGACATTAACACAGGGAGCAGATTTTGTACAGTAGTGGAAGTAGCGCGAGTCAAGAAGTGGTAGATCCAGCCATTCATTCACTGCATGGCACTAATGTCTTGACTTCCCATATGGTAGGAGAGAAGAAAAACGGGAAAGGTCATATTCAGAAACAAGGAGGTTTCTCAGTGGTAGCCTACTGTCATGCAACTAATAAATGACAGTAACACAGTGCCATCCAGTTGCGTTAGCAAGAGCTGCATGGCTCCCCTTCCCCAGCTCACCGTTGACTACCACGGTTAGTGTATTCATCCTGCTGCAGTGCTGTCTGCAGAGCAGGTTTACAGTCCCATGGCATAAATGAGAGCAGTCCCGTGGTTCTGTTTGTTTAAATGCCAGAGAATCATCATGAGATGTGTCATGGGACTGTAGGCCATAGACTGTTCACTCTCTTGTTCCTGAAATGTAGCAAACAGTTAAAACCAGAGCATTGTTTGTAGATGCTTATGACCTGTGGCAGTTTTCCATGAAAATTTGTCTTGTTTATTTTGGAGCAGCCGCTGTCATTAGTTCCTTTTGTTACATATGTTAAAAAAACAGAATAGTCAGTGATTTAATGGGGGGGGGGGGGGGATATGGGTTACTAATATTACAAAAGCAGTCAAAACCATTCAGAAGAAGCAACTTCCTCCTTTGTTGGAATTAACCATATCTGAATTAAGAAGGTGTACATCCAGTACCGAAAATCAGTTGCATCTTTGTTTTTAATCACTGGGTATTTTCCATGGCTGCTTTGGGGTGAGAATCCAGCACAACTTTTGTTTCATTAAAGCAAACAACTATCACATCTTCTAACATAAATATCAAGTTAGTTGCTTGTGCATGCCAAGATGACAATTAACAATCAATGTTTCCATTAATGTGATTTAAGAAAGTCATGCTTTTTGGTAAAAAGGCATCACTTAACTACCATTGTTTAGATTTAAAAGCTAGTGGGCCTTGTTAAGTTCATCGTGAAAGACATGGAAAGGCATAAGGAGGAGGAGTTGGTGTCTCTTCTAAAATATTAAAGGGCTGTACAATCAATCAGTGTCCCAGGATGACTTATAATTTTTTGGCAAAGTGTACTACAAGAACTGCGTAACAGCCGGAGTAGCAGCGTTCCCTGTAAGCAGGCCATCTTTCCTCTGCTGTTGGGGCTGACTCTCTCCAGATCTGGTCTCTTCCTAGATAGGGTGTTTTTGAGTTTGAAGTAAAAAGATAATTTTTCTGTTTGTCGGATAAGTAAGGAAAATAAATCCTACTCTACTAATGGAAATTTCTGCAGGGTGTTTATGCACTTTAAAGATGCATTTCTTTACCTTTTGTATAGAAAAAGTGTCTAAGAAAATATTGGGTAATACTGCCCCAATTTCAACTGGCATATCATGCTGAATATAGCCAACAAAGATTTAAAATTTTTAAAAAAAATTATCTTGGACATTATGAAGTGATGCAATTGAATCATTGTCCAGCCCATTTTGAGAAGGGCATAACCCTGTCTCCAACCACAAAAACTGTAAAGGTGGATGCTGAGACATTCCAAGGTACTTAAAAAAACCAAAGGAAAAATTTGACAAAATTGATCTACTAGCTATGAAACATGTCGGTACCTTTACAAGGTAACATTTCAGCAGTCTAAAACATCAGTGCTTATTGAGCATGGTGTTCCCACAAAAGAGAAAGCAAATTTAGAAAAGCCAGTGCAGAACACTGCAAACACTTACGAGCATTACTCAGTCACTTGGCCACAGATTAATTTAAATTTTGTGGTTTGGGGTTTCGTTTTGTTTCAGTGAGTGCTGTGCGCTTCAGAAATTTAGAATGTTTTAGGTCACTTCATGATCAGAGAGAATGCATGTTATCTGAAGACTTCAGTATATAACAGATTTAGCTGTTTAGGATCATTATTCTAAAACAACTACAAAAATCTGAAGTTACTGGTTGATATCTTGTCACTTAAATAATTAATCCTAAGTTTGACCAACAAAAAAAAAAAAATCCAAGATTTTCAGTGTTGTTATTCTCCCTTTGCACATGAAGTCTAGTACAGGCAAAATACCACATATTCAGGGAGTCTTCCCCCCCGAATTTGTTGTTCCTTACAGGTAGAGCTATCTGAAAAGAAACTGCTTTCCTTTGGCTAGGAAATAAGGCAGAAATATCTCAGCAGAGAAGACTTGAAGTTAGTTGTCTTTGTACTTGAACACCTGCTTAGTTTTTGTCTCCTTTAATTCTTCAAAATTCAAAAGTCTCCAAAATCCAGCAGCCCTAGCTTGCCTCTTTGACCTCTCTCTGCCCTCAGACAAGCCATTCTGTCCAACAGCAATCCAGAACAGTTGGTCTGAAAGGCAAATACTTAACTTCTGGGGTATGGAGGAGAAATTTTCTCTTTGTCTTTTTAAAACAAAGGGACTGGGAAACGTAGTACTTTGAACTCTTCACAGAATCATACAATAATTTAAGTTGGAAGGGACCTCTGGGGGATGTCTGGTCCAACCTCTTGCTCAAAGCAGAGCCAGTACTGGTTTGCTCCGTTGAGTTTTGATTATCTGCAAGGACAGAGGTTTCACAGCCAACCTGAGCAACGTGTTCCAGTGCTTGACCTCCCTCCTGGTGGAAAGGTATTTCCTTGGGTCTAATCAGCATTTCTGTGCTGCAACCTGTGCCCGTTGCCTCTCATCCCTTCCATGTACACCTCTGAGAAGAGTCCAGTTCTGACTCCTTGCCCATGAGGTGGGTGGGACAGCAAGAACAGCTTTCTATTCTTAAGGCTGAACTAAGCAATTCCCAGCATTTCCTTGTAGACCATGTACTGCTCCAGCCCCGTGTCATCAGAGTAGCTTCCTACTGCACTTGCTACAGTATGGCAGTGTCTTTCACTTAGTGGGAAGCCCAAAATTGGGCACAGCACTCCAGGCACGGTCCCACAAGCCCCAAATAGGGCGCAGTAATTCCTTGCTGAAATCACTTGTTAACACAGCCCAAGAAGCGGTTGATGATCTTTACTGCAGGGACACACTGCTTCAAGAAAAAAAATACGTGTGTAGATAACTAACTATGAAGGAAAAAGAGTGTAGTTGAAACATCGGAAAAATAGGATATGGACCTCCTGGCGTGTTGGTCATTGATTCGAATCTGCTTGAGTGTTGCCAAACCTGGTTAGAGGCAACTTCTGTTGGATTGCTGTCCCCAAAGTGGGGTCGTTTACCCACTATATACACCTATATACATGCAGACCAGAGGTATTTTATTCCAATTCATGTTTGCGCAAAGATGAGGGCTAGGTGGTAATCCACAAAGCTAGCACCCCTCATACCTAAATGGGCAAGCAATTTATACAGTTTAGTTTTACATATTTTGTTTCCAAAGTTCTTCCCCAAAACTGCTATTGGTAGTCGCTTATCTGCCACAGTTTCTATTGGGCTAAAGTTTTCTCCACTTCAAATTAAAGGTACAGTGTTCTTTTATTCTACAGCGCATGCTCAAGGAAACGGGGGGGGGGGGGGGGGGGGGGGTGGGGGGGGGGGGGGTTTTTTTTTGTTTTTGATTTGGGGGGGGG
>NW_010972820.1:7442480-7460971 GCF_000737465.1 Haliaeetus leucocephalus | reverse complement strand
GGGGCGGGGTGTGTCTGTGTGTGTGTGTGAATCTTTTTGGTCTTGAATTGGGTTGGTGGTCATGATCTCCCTCAGCTGCCTTTACCTGTCCCCCAGTTACCGAAGATCTTTGCTAACTTCATGCCTATTAGCAATTATTTAACTTCCCATGCCTCCTGGGGTAGGATGTTCCCTTCTTATCAGTCTTTTAGTTCTTCTTCAGGGGCACAGTTGTTAGCAAGGCATGCATGGGTTATACAAAGGGTATCCTGTTTCACAAAACCTTTGTGGCCTTTTTAAGGTGGCTTAAGTACATCAGGATGACCATTTCGTACCATATGTGAAACTAGCAGTTGGTTTTGAGATTCACCACCACCATCACCGTTTCATTACACTTCGTATATTTGTAACAAATCAGAAGAATTTAGAAAATTCTAGAATCTAAAAGCTGTGTAGACCCTGTCAAGGCTGTTAATCCAAATGTAGAATATCCCTTATGAGTGTGTCTAAATACTTAATAAAAAAAACCCCAAACATTAATGCTACAAAGTAGAAGCAGGAATGCAAATTCACTACAAGTTTAGATATGGTATGACCTAGACAACACAGGTTTTCTTTTTATTATTCATGTATGCTCTTCTGCAGGAAATAATCCCTTAGTTTTAATGTTTTACTAGCTCATAAGCAGAGAGATGGGACATACAAGCATATTCATTTGGTTTTATGGTGGACTTAGAAGGGTAAGTCAGTGAACAGAGTACAAGTAAAGTTGTCATCCATAAGCATCCTTCTGTTCCCACATGTAGGGCCAGAACCATGAATGGACTATATATGGTTACATGGCCATTGCTCCAAAACTACCTCTATTTTGTCCATTAGCTTTCAATGTGAGAGGTGGAAGCAGTCCTAAGACCCAGGCATTGAACCCAGATCCTGCTTTTCATAGGAAGCGGCTGCTGTTCCGGGTTTTGGTTCCGTTCTTGGCCCAGCAAACCTCAGAGGGTTGAGTGGAAAATGCCCCAGCTCCAACTATTTGGTGCTTATGGTTGTCTCCTGAAGGACAGGAAATGGAAGCTTGAAGCCAAGGTGCTGATACAAAACTCTCCTTTCCAGTGGGCAATCTCTTTTCCAAGGGGCAATCTTCAAGGAACAATCAATGGCTTGTTACCGTTTATTTGCATTTATTTGCGGCTCAACTTGGCTGCGCTATTGCAACGTTATTCTTTAAGCTGAATTTAAATAACCAAAACCCAGTCGGTGATTTTTTCAGATTCATGGCACCTTCAGAATGAAGTAGGGCTTTAGTGCCAATGCTCTGAACAAAAGCTTAAAAGTTAAAATGCAGTATTTCAGCGTATCTAGCAGTTCAACTGGAGAAAAGTGTGTCAAAGCAATCTGTATTTCAACTTGTATTCAGTTTTAATTATTGAATGCCACTCTGAAGAAGTTTGTGTTTTAACGATGGATGAAATTGTTCCTACAAGTGGAAACATGTTTGATGCACAAAATGATGCTATATAAGTAGAGACTAAAAGAGCAGATTCCTTTATTTAGAAGAAATTAATGAGGGAGCTTAATTAAAGTTTATAAAGCAACAAATAAAAGCAGTTCATTTTGCTTTTCTGTTTATTGGCCTCAAAAATTAGCTGTTCCTATCCAAATGAAATTAAAAAATAATACATCTAAACTGGATACATTGATATTTTTTTCGATGTACTTAGTTTGTGAAGTTCATTACATAAAATCATTGAAGCTCAAAAATTTAGAGTGTGAAAGTGTAACTGTAATACAACTAACACTACAGCTGAAGTCTTAAATTAGGTGGTTTTTGCACACAGCAGGGCTACTGAAGCCTGGTTTCCTATGGAGTTATATCCTGTATTTCTTTAGTAACTATCCCACTACATGAAGCCCAATTTGTACTCTTCCCCCCTCCCCCCCTTTTCTTCTTTCTTCCTTTTACAACCCCAGCTGAGAAAGAGGTAGCATGCAGTCTGCTTAATCCAGACTGGTTTGCCTCAGTGTATGCTTATTTGAGTCGACCAGCTGATTCTGCAAATGTAATATAAAACAGGTGTGTTTTTAAGGGCTGTAAATTGTTCATTACATAGGATGATCTCTAACTGAAGAGCTGAGGAAGGAGCTTGCCGTATGAGCAGGTATTTTTCATTTTGAGGTTCCTTGAACTTTTCTTGGAAACATTCAATAGCGGATTGGTCTGATTTTTGTATAGTGAGTCCTCTGCCTATAGTTTGACACCAACTTTGCAATTGTTTTGGCTTCAAGGCACTGTGTTGTCTGAGGGCTTACACACACAAGACAAGCGTGTAAATGGATTGTGTCCTTGCATTAGAATTCTCCCCCTTTCCAGATCTTGGTGTTACAAGTAAGTCATAGTACGTATATGCAATCATACATACTTAAGCTAAGCTCCTCTGAGCTTTGACCAGTTTGAAGACTTTTTAGGAGCTATTTTCTTTCCTGTTTACGTGTCAATATATACTTACATGAGTATTACAAAGTATGCTAAACCTTTTTAATGAGCTTTTGCAAATCAGCAGTGTTTGCTTCAAGATGTGTGGGTTCTGCCATCTCGCAAAGTTGTGCCTCAAGGAAGGGGGAAGAAACAGCTTCTCACGCTGCTGGCATACCTCACCTCACCTGTCCCCACTTTTGCTGTAGAGCTGTGGTTATATGGCTGATTCCCATTCGTTAGAAGACGTGTTGAATTAGCTATGCAATGCATTTATGCCTCAGGGCAAGTTCCTTTCCAGCGCACAGTGCAGGAAGATTCTAACTGAAGTGGAGAATAAAATTTTTATGAACTGGGACTTGAACACTCATGTGCTGTAATATGCTTTCAGCTAATTTCATCTTTAAATACAGATAATGAATCCACTTCAGTTTGTATTCAGATAAGAAATGTCATTCATTCTGTATGAATGCAAGTATCTACATAAAATGGGTGACTTTTACAATTTGGTCATTAGCTTAGATTTTTTTTTTTTTACATGATTTAAACTAGATAGATAAGGTTATACTGATGTATTTGTAAATGAGTTGGGGCATTGGGCTGTGTATTGGAGGAAAACATAATTTATAAAACCCTGTATAATTAGTTACTGTAGATACTTGTGTTCAAGAAAAGCCCTTTTTTTAAAAGCTGATACAGTGATGTAAGCCAGCTATGAAAGCCAGGTGGCGCACATTAAAGATCATGAAATGCTGTCATGCTTTTGGGATAATCAAATCCCAAAGATCCACCTGGACTTAATTCCCAGGCTCTGGCATGAGGCATCAGGCTGGAGTTGGTCTGAGGACACCTGTATTTTAGGTTGGAAAACGTAACAGTGTTTCATGACAGTCTCATGATGCTGTTCAGGAAAAAAAAAGCAATTAAAAATAAAAAAGCCCTTAGTAAGTGTGATTACTATTTAGAGCTTCAGCTAAGGTGAGGTACTGGGGAAAAACAACATGTTTTGTTTGTGGTATTTCATAGGAAATATAACCTGTCACTTACCCAAGTTTTTTAGGTGCCAAATCTTTCCAGCAGCTTGCCATGAAATGTCTGTTATTCCATGAAAATACTTTCTTTCTCATATGATGTATCACCAAACCATAGTCAAATTCCCTAACCTTTACTGAAAAGGTTGAGTTTGCATGGATATAGCTCAGTACGATAGAAGTTTAACAGATCCTATTTTACTGACAAAATTTGCTTTTGTCCACTGTAACAAATGTAATCATATGGTATATAAATAGAAACCTGTATTACAAAAGACAAGAGTTCAACATGTGGCATCCTGTGCCTGTTTCCAAAAACAGGGGATGGAATGGGTGTTCATAAAATCCAGTTTTTGACTGCAGAAAATGAGAGCGCAAGTGAGCAGCTGGTCTGCCAGTTCTGCACAAAAGCTCCCAGGCAGTGGCTTAGGTATGCAGTGCCCAGATATTTGAAAATGTTTTGGGTTTTTTGGTTTGGTTTTGGGGTTTTTTTTTCTTTTAAATTAAGCGTGCCCTTTGGAGAGCCAGCATCTTTCAGGTGATGAAGTAATGGGCGATGTAGTTTAAATTACCCGCAGTTTTACTGTAGTGGGGAGCCAAAGCAGAAGTGGGCGAGAGTACGCACGGCTTTGTCCGACGGCTGGCTTCGGTTCTTGCCTTTACCTCGGGAAGGGGCGGCGGATGCCCTGCACTCTCGGAGATAATCGTGTGCGCCGGCACTGCCGAAACCCACCCCCTTGTGCCTGTGTTTTCCGACAGCTGCGGGAAGCGATCAAGGCCGGCAAAGGTGTGACTTCTGCCATCGACCTCTGCCGCTGCCACGGAAACAGAGCGCTGGCGGCCCTGGAGCGCTTCCCTCCCTCCGAGGCCAGGGCCGCCTTGGCCAACATCGTCTGCGCCGTGACCCGGTTCTCCTGACCCGCCGCCCCGGGAGGACCAGCTCTCCCTCCGCGGGCAGGAGCAACCCGGCGGGGACGCCGACGATGCCCCGCACCGCCGGTCACCGCGTCCGTCCCGTCCCGACGGAGGAACGCGCGCCGACTGCTGCCACCGCTGCTGCCAACAAAATTTGGGAGGGGGAAGAAAAAAAAAAGGTCACAGCCGGCTTTCGCTTGTCATGCCAGAAGCGCACTTGAGGCTGCACCGGTAGAAATAATTAATGAGTCCCGTTTCCGTGACCTCAGCAAATGGACAGGAAATAAGTCGGTATTGATTGGGCACCGGCGGGGACGGCGCCAGGGTGGAGGCCGGTGGTTTTCCTGCCCGAGGGAGGGATGGAGGGAGGGATGGAGGGGCGTGAAGATCCAGGTGTCACAAGAAACCCGCTCAAACCTGCCCAGAGAGAGCAAGCTGCCAAAGCTGGCAATTAACGTACCCGCTTATCAAGGGGAAGGGCAGTTCAGGGGATTAAAGGGGGAAAATCCTCTCTCTGTCTGCATGCAGTCATGTCTCCTCACACTGTTTTTATGTATTCAGATGTAAAATTACCCTGTGCCTAATGCTTTCCGTATTTGAGAAACTTGCTGAGAAAATGTGTCAAGCATGGTAAGTAGGAGTTTTAAAATATTTAATCAAATATTAATTTGGCTCTGTTAAGGGAACTGATTGCCTGGGTTTTATATTGTGTGTATATAATATGTTGCTCTGGGTCGAAGAATGAGGTACTTCCAGCTCTTCTGGGGGAGGGAATATCCCTTCCTCGGATCCAGCAGTTTGTTTCAACACAGTCTTACACAAAAGAATTTCCTAGGTTTGTGACACTTGCATTCATTTAAGCCAAATAAATGTTAATTTGTAAGGCTAGACATCGGCCTTTGGCAGAGAGGAAGGAGGAATGCTCTTCTCTGAGTACAGTCTTTCACCGCACTGAATAAAATGCAGAAAATACTGGAGAAGTTTTGAACCTCAGTGTGTTGAATTTTAAAGTCCAATTACAGACAGCATATAAGGTGTATCAGAAGCCTGCAATTTGAGACCGTCTCTGTTTTGTTCATAGGAGATGATTTTTGCGGTTTGCATGCATGCAATCTGAGAACGCCGTTGACAAGAAGGCTGAGTTTACATAAATGATCTAGATTGAGACTCAGCTACCTTTCTTCCTTCTGTGGTGTAATTACAGCCCAATCTGGAGACAGCTAGCACAGCAAACAGATTTCATTACATCCCTCACTCAAACACTAAGTGGAGTTATTTCTGTTAAATTCTCTCCTCCCTCCTTCTCCCCCTGCACTCCTTCCCCCTGTCACACAGCTTGTTTGTCATAGACCAGCGTGTTGCATTCCACCAAATGCAAAATATAAATAAAAACTCTGTCCTCTAAAAATATACTGAAGATACATCCTGCATAATGTACATAATATTCTGTGTAATATATGCCTATATTATACCATAATGTTATATGTATAATAAGCAACCTTGAGACACAATCTTTGTTTAGGAGCAGCATCCAGAACTCAGGACTCACTTTGTTCTGGAGAATGGCTTCAGCACCAGACCCCTTCTTGCTTGTTGCTTGCACTTTCTTTCTCATGCCTGTCCTGGCATTTTCTTTCTTCCCAAGACTGGCACTTCTGCCTGAGTTAGTGCTGTTGCTGCAGCAGAAAGGCTGGAGGCAGAAGAGGAGCACCGAGAAGCATGGAGTAGCCCAGCTAGTGGCAGTCGCAGGCATCTGCCTTAGCTAACCACTGTAGATTCTCACCTGTGAAGTTCCCTGAAGTACTGCTAACGTAAAACTTGTGCTTGAAAGAAATGCCTAAATTCAACCAGAGTCATATTTCAGCTTTTTTGGGCTCTAGTTTTTACATACTACGTGTAGTAGGAGCCATACATTATCTTCTCTTTGTCTTTTACATCTGTGCTAATTGGTTCATAATGGTTTAGGCCTGCAAGAAGCTTGGGTCTGCTGGAGATATTCTGAGCCATCTCACCCCAGTTGTGTGAAAGAAATATCAAACATACTGCAAAACTGTGTACACCTGGTTTATTTTTTCATGAAAGTACAATTTTTTTTATTTGTACTTTTTACTAATAAAGGGAAATCAGCAAAAAATTAATGACTTTTTTTGTATTTTTATCACCAGAATGTTCTGTTTGCTCTTGAACTATTCTTCAACCTCAATTTTTAAAAAAGCAACATGAATTGTCCCTTATCAATGTTACCAAGTAATCTTATATTTAAGATATTTGCCTGTAATTGTTGAGAAATTTTTGTTGTCTTGTTTCTTCCAGGTAAACTACAAGCAAAGTACTATACCTCTCTGTCAAACTCTGGGTGAATTATTCATTGCTGTGTTTTAATATACTCCCCACACCTTATACAATTTCTGAGTAATGGTGGAACCTTAAGGCTGTTCTGCTTTTATTTTTATCTCGATTCCTTTTCCCCACCTACCTCTATAAGGAGGTCAGGGAGAGGGAGGCCTGTGGTCCAGGGGGTGGCTGAGGAAGGCATTAATGCCATTTATTTCAGTTATCCAGCTGCTCAACCAGACGTACCTATCAGCTGCTCCTCTGAACTTATCCCAGGTATTGTATTGCTGGACTATTCCACAGGTGCACAAAATACAGGGCAAGGTCCCAACTGCTTTTTAAACCAAACTGAATTCATCTCCTACAAAGAGCACATCTGCAGTGGCTAGAATAGCTGTTTCATAGGTCTGTGATGGAAGGTCGTTTAACTGCCAGACGAGTACTTCCAGCTCCACAGTTGTGATAAAGCTGTATAGGAAGGTTGTTTTGAAAATGAGGTACTTAGAAGAATAGAAGTGGCTGGAAGGGACTGCTGAAAGTCCTCTGGTGAAATATCCCACGTGAAGTGGACTGTTGCCTACATGAAGTCTGGTCTTGGAAACCACCAGGGATGGAACTTCCACAGGTTCCCCATGCAGCCTGTCCCAGTGCTGCTCCACCTTCCTTGTGAAGGAGTTTTCCTGATGTCCAGCATGAACCTCTTTCACCATGGCTGGTGGCTGTTGCCCATTATTTATCACCTGCCACTGCCAAGAATTGTTTGGGTCCGCTGTCTTTGACTTTGTCTTTTGTCTTTTTGTCTTTGTTTTTATCTTTGTCCCTATCCTGCAGCTGTGTGCAGCAGTTTGATTGCCTGTTAGCCTCCTCTTACCGGCCAGAGAAGCTCCAGCTCTGTCAGCCTCTCCTGGTGGCCATGTGTGCTAGGCCCTAACTAATGGCGTAGCCCTTCAGTGACCTGCGTGACTTTCATATCATCCCTGTTGGGCTGTGAGCCCAAAATAGGCCCGTTTAGGAGCAGACTCACGGCGTGTGGTAAGGAGGAGAACAAAAGTTTACCCCAACGTACTGGGTCTTGCTATGACGGAACTACTTTTCTTCATAGCATCCCATATGGTGCTGTGTTTTGGATTTGTGACCAAAACAGTGTTGCTAACACACCGATGTTTTTAGCTATTGCTCAACAGTGCTTGCATAGCACCAAGGCTTTCTCTGCTCCTCGCTCTGGTGCCCAGTAAGTGGGTTGGTGGTGAGCAAGGGGCTGGGAGGGGGCACAACTGGGACAGCTGACCTGAACTGACCACAGAGATATTCTGCACCAGGTAACGTCATGCTCAGCAATAAAAACTGGGGATGAGGTGTGGAGGTGTTCCAGGGGGTCCATTGCCTGGGGACTGTCTGGGCATCAGTTGGCTGGTGGTGGTTGCTTTTGCATCACTTGTCTTTGTTTTGTTTTCATTTTTTTCCCTTTTACCTATTAAACCGTCTTTAACTCAACCCATGAATTTTCTCACTGTTGCCCTTCTGATTCTCTTTGCCATCCCGCTGTGGGGGGCAGTGAGTGAGCAGCTGTGAGGTGCTTAGCTGCCATCCAGGGTGAGTCAACCACAGTCCTTTTTGGCACCCAGCGTGGGATACATAGGGTCCGAGATAACAAGACATTTGACTGGGCTGTGCTAGAGGAAACTTGCTACACCTGTTTAGCTGTTGCTGGTTGACTTATTTGTTCTCGATGCAGGTTTATTTGTTCCCTTACCCACTCTGTGTCATGCTCCCTCTCTTGCTGTACATAAATTTGAGAGCTTGTTAAAGGCTGGCTTTGGCTTTTGCAGTCTGCTGTGCCATGTAGCGCTTGGCTGTGTTTTGCCCAGGAGAACTATGACGAAAGCACTGGTGTTTGGGCCCTGCCTTGCTGCTGTCCCAGTACTTCAAGAACCATCTCATTGAGACAATTAACAGTTACACCTTTTCCCTCTGAGACCCAATTTGTGGAGGAAACAAAGAAGGGCACCTTCCCCTTCATCCCCTGCAGGGTAGTTGCTTTCCACCTTGTTACAATGACTCTTCAGTATTTTGAACATCCCTGGGTGATCACATTGCTGTGCCTCAAGAGTTTCTAGCTTTTTCCTAAGGTTAACTGACTATTTAGGAATATCACACAGGGATGTGCCATGAGGCAATGTGGTCATGGGTGGCAAGGTGCGTGGGAGAATATGGGCAGGTATCTAGAACGGTTTTCACCTCCAATGGTGTGAGATTTGACCCCCAAATAAGTGCAGGATCCTGATGAAGTGACAGAACATTTGAGAAAAGGATGCCCTGCCTATGCTAAAGGGACACAACTTCTCGCACCGTGCAGGGCCTGCCTACACCTACCGACCGCTGTTCAGCACCTTCAGTGGGGAGAGAGGGTCTCTGGGTCTGAAGACGTACAAATGGGCATCGTGGCTAAGCCAGAGAGCCAACGCTCAACTATATCAGTCACCCCTATAGTCAAGAAGAAACAAGAGAAGCAGAAGTCAACTCGTTCAGTCAGGGAGGAAGAAGCTTCTCCAAAGAGGGAGCAGGAGGAGGAATCGGAGAGGCAGCTGGTTGTGCAGCAGAGCAGTCACAAGAACAGGAGGGGAAAGAGACAGAAATCATAAATGAGCCAGAAATCACCAGCTCCTTATCCCTGAGTAAGCTGCAAGATAGGCACAAAGATTACAGCCATCAACCTGGTGAGCTAATTATCAGCTGGCTGCTCCAATGCTGGGATACTGGAGCCAACAGTCAGGAATTTGAGGGCAAGGAAGCCCAGCAGCTGGGATCCCTTGTGAGGGACTGGGGCATCACCAAAGGGATTGGAAAAGGAGCAACAATCGGCAGCCTCTGGAGACAGCTCCTGTGGAGCACGAAGGAAAGTATCCCTTCAAGGAAGATCTTGTAAACTATCGAGGCAAGCGGATAACCACCGAGAGTGGTATCCAGTATCTGAGGAAATTAGCAGTGGTGGAGGTGATCTACAGGAGCCTAGAAACAACCAGGCATCTGAAGACCTGGGTGAAGTCCAGTGCACACGGTCCATGCGGCAGAAGTTTGTATGGAGCACACCGTCATTGTATGCCCGCACCCTGCTGCTAATGATTTGGCCAGACATCGAGGGTAGATGGGCCAGCCGGCTCCAGCAATTCAAAGAGCATCTCTCTTCCACCCCAACCTTAGAGGCCTGTGTCTCGGCTGGGGAGAGGCTATCCCAACAGTTCCAGGTATTCAAAGACAGCGTGGCTTCCTCCTCGCCCATACCAGCCATCATCTCAGCTACCAAGTGAGCTCAAGGGGAAGGGTACCATGGGCACATTTGCGTGCCACTCAGTGGTTCTGTCTGCACGACCACGAGGAGGACGTGAGGAAGTAGGATGGTGAACTCGCCTGGAAGCTGGAGTACGTGAATTGCAAGGAAAAACAGTGGCCAAAAAGGGTCTATACAGGAAAATCACTGCTCCAGTTGCTGTTGAGCAACTCCCCGGACAGAGTAGAAGGACGGATCTTCCTTCTGACCCGAATAAGGAACTTCTGGTTTGCAGTTACAAGAATCAGGTAATGAATACTCTGTCCAGGAACAGAGGGGCCCTGCCGGGCAGAGGAGGGGGACAACCAGGTTTATTGGACTGCATGGATCTGATGGCCTGGCACACCTGATCAGCTGGCTGTGCTTCTCTTAATGTAACCCAGCGTGTGCCTTGCCTTATTTGCAATAAAGAGTGCACGGGTGGCCCATATTCGGCTTAGCATCCAACTTGATAGAGGTCGCTAAAAGATTGAAAAGCTCTTTTTAGTTTAGTGGAAACATTAAGGAAGTGTTCTCTCGGTTGTCAGGGAATGCTTCTTGCCCCAAGCAGTGTTAAAGATGCCAGACCAGCCTGCTCAGAGGTAAACCTGCTGGTGAGATCTCTCCATTGCTTTTTCTTTGGAGCAGATAGTGTTTGAATTTTCATAGATGCAAAAGGCTAACTCAAGCAACTGTGTCGTGCTGCAGATTATCAAGGAAGTGGCTTCTGGGTCAGATCACCAGCTGTCGCCACTCTCATCAGCTACTTCAATCTCATAAAAGAGTGAGGCATCAAACTTTTTTTTATTCTTCGTAGTCTTCAAAGTACTTTTACCTGCAGAGTGTCTTATGAAAAAGAAAGAGCTAAAGCTTTTCAGTCTCTCAAAGCAGTTCAAAGGAAAGAATATTTCCAGTTCTGGAAGTCATGTGTTCTGACAGTCTTTGCATGAAATCATCTTCTTTTCCTTTCAGAAACCAATCCCTAAAATGCATTCATTATTTATATAATTAGCATTCACATGTTTCTTTTTTAGGGTAAGCCCGTTTTTTCTCAAGCTAAGAGAAAATAGTCATTAAGCTAAAATTCTGACAGCAAATGCCTTTAAAATAACCAGGAAGATAAAGCGCAAAGCTCGCTGTAAGTTGCGAAGGGGAGAAGAGGGTGACGAACAAATTGGCTGTGGATGCACCAGAGCTTCGTGCAGTCACCTTTGTCCGCGCCTTCGGGCGTTTGTACTTGCGCTTGGCTCTGCCCGCAGCTCCCGGCGTCGCTGCCGAATTCCCGGCCCGACCGGAGCCAGAGGAATGCTCGGGCTCCCCCACGCGTAGGAGAGTCGGTCTCTGCAGTGCGTGAAGATGACTTCCATTCCTTCCTTCCTTCCTTCCCTCCCATTTGCAAAATGCTTTTGTCGGGGTACGTCTCTTGAGGAAAGGCAACCTTCTTCTCCAAAACAGAAACAGCGACAAGACGGTGTACTAACTGAACTGGAAAGCGGTATTTATTCTACGGTATTCTGCCGACTTTACACGATGACAATGCAAGTCTACCTGCACTAGAAAAGAGGGATCGTATCCTTCGAGAATGTTGCTCTTGGCTAATAGGGACAGACAGGTGTCCCACTGGTAACTAAAACAGTAGTTCTCAGATTTATCTGTTTTTTAAGAAATTTATTTATAAAGTTCAATTTGAGGCATATTTTGATATGACTGTGTAAGAGCATTGCAATTTAGCAGCAACATTATTAAAAAACCTTGCTTTAAAATTTTCTTCTTTACCCTATTCCACTCTGCCTTCCTCCCCTCACCCCTTCCCCCTAAATATCAAAGACAAAAAATACCCTGCTTTATTATTAGAACAATGGTCAACATTTTTAGTTTTAAGATTGTGCACAAAAGTGAGTATTTTACTTGCACTGAAAACAGAATCTTGAAACTAGACTTTTTTTATGCCTTCGACATTTACAGCAAATGACTTGCATCAACTGCAGGGTTCAATTTTTAGCAGTTATTAAATGTCAAATTATAAAAATGCAATGTTATGTAGAAGTAATTAGAAAAATCTAAAACAAGTACTGATACATTAGATTACTTTTTTTTTTTTCCTCCAGAAAAACATAAACACTCATTTTAAAAAGCTTTACTGTCTGCAGATGAGCATGATGTTTTCTATATGTGACTAGCTTATCCAAAACAGAGCATGATTAGGAAATGAAGCATTTTTCCCTCTTGGCTAGTTTTGATGAAAGCTCTCCAACTTGCACATTGTGTCTGAACGTTTCTTCATTCATAGCATGTGCCCATCGAAAACTGTTTTCTGTTTGCAGCATTTCAGCTGTACTATTTATAAGCTAGTTGAACAATGCTAACTAGAGGCAGTAAAAGGTGTGTATTTCATATGCAAATCACTAGCAATAATTTTCTACAATTACACTTAGTTGCTTGCATCATTATTTTCAGCACCAACATTAAAAAAATGGGTTTAGCAGGAGAACATTACAGAAAAAATGCCTGTATTAGTAAGACTTATTTTTAATCGAACAATTTTGTTGCTTTTGTCAGCCTATGGAAGTTACAATGTTAACATTTTATATCAATGTACAAAAACTATGAATATCCCTACCTCTGCTCAGATGCTGTATGCCCACAAGCTATAGATGGCTTTTAGATGTCCATATGCTAAGATAAGATATCTTTGCAGGAAAATAAACAGGGTTTAAACATCTAGTAATTGTTAAATATGACTGCTGCTGCTAAAAATGGTCACATTACTAATGACTGGAAGTATTTCTTATATAAACTTTTATGAAAAGTAATTGCTTTCAATCACATTCTGTTGTAGTAATAACCACTAAGCAGGTGGGGTTTTTTCTGTTCTTGTCAACCCAGATCCCCACACCTACATTTTTTATTAAAAAATCAGTCCAGGCTAAATTTTCCCAATTTCAAAGGCAAATTTCTGTTGCATAAAATGCATTCACTTTTTAAATATGTGATTGTTCTCAAAGTCATTACTGTAGGGTATGAGTGGGTTATACTAGATGGGTTATAACTAAATGGCTTAAAGCATCTAGTAGCCATGAACCAGAGATCCACGTTAATGCAAATTCAGAAGGGAAGGTTCCCATCCGCCCAAAGAGCAAGGTTCAGGAGTAGCTTCCCAATGGTAGTGAGGGTAAAGACAGAAAAGGGAGGATCACTAGCTGCTTCTAAGACAATGACTTGTTTGTGAAAGGGATTGTATAACACGGTGGCCATGGTAGAAGCAGCTGGGACTCAAAAAACGTAGAAAGTCTGTTTCAGTTTCAGGTTCTGAAACAAAGGGATTCCTTCTATAAGGATTTCTACAATATGAATACTGCTACTACCATTTAAAAAAAGAGAAGTGTTTACACAGGAAAAAGAGAAAAAAAAATATATATATAGTAAATCAGCCAGATGAGTTCTCAAAGAAACCTAGTTTTCTACATTGCTTACAAAAAAAAAAAAAAAGTTTAAATATTGTTGCAAATATTTGAACTTACATGTCTTAATGAGGTATGAGACTATGCAACAGGTCTGAAATATTATTTCTCTGTGTAATGGGCAGGATATGGAACTGAATGTTAAGCACACAAGGAGAGTGCACTGTTTGCACAGGATTGGGACATGTGGATGTCTTTGAAAGAAAGGACATTCCAGGCTATATTTACCTCCTTTGGACGTCAGACAGAATTTTGACAAGTAGACCTTTATGGGATAAATCTTTGATCATTCAGAGTTAGTTATGGTGTAGATAATACAATGACTGTGCATTAAGCGAGCATTACTTCTTTTTAAATGCAGAGCTGTGAGATAGCATACAATGGCGCAGTTCTTGGCTGAACTAACATAGAATGAAGAGAACTGTGATTTCATTGCCAAGAGATTAAAAGAGGCTTATGTTTCCAAGAGTGAAATTGCTCAGATTTGTCAGTTTTTAAACAGTTTTGGATGCAACTGATGTATAAGTAAACTGCTGCAGCACAGAAGGAGATTTTACGTTGCTTACTGGGTTAGTTACTCTATTCTTGAAGCTCCTTTACATTTCTGTTCTACTCCATCTTCCACTGCAGCTTTGATCTGATTTTTATTTTAAGCTTTTATATCAAATGCTCCTTCTTTTGGTGCTCAACTGTTGCATATCTGCCGTCTTGCCAGTATGCTCTGGTGCTACTTCAAGCTAAAAAGGGGTTTTTTTTATAATGAATGTTCATTTCTTCAAAACTTTTTTTCTGTGAGCTAAACTCTTAAGTGTAAGATTTCCAACCCACATGGACTGGGAGACAAACTGGCTTGTTTTTCAAATCCAAAGATGCCACGTGGATTCTCTATTTTGATATCCTTGATTCAGCAAGCAATACAATTACGATATTTCTTGCCCATCTCCATGAAGTCTAGCTAAATAACAGTTTTGAAAAGTTTCCAAGAGCATCTATCATTGTACCTAAGAACAAGATGCAGTGTTGTTATAAAATTAAAAAGAGAGTATCATGTAGCAATTTTGTTTCTCAGGGAAAAAAAAAGCAATTATATTAACTAGCACTCTAAACTGGTGTTTCCCAACCAGTGTAATATGTTGTTGGCAGAACCCTCCCAACACTGCTTGCAGCCATAGGAAGTTTAAAAATATAAATGAAGTTCAGGTGTCTGCCACTGTTCTTTTCTGCCTGGGTTATAGCAATGTATGGATATTGCCCGCAGCACGTTACTTGTTCAGTATTGTTGCCTGTGGGCCAACAGAGGTTCTAAATATTACTGTGCAATGTGTCCATACATGTCCTTTCAGTCTGACTGGCAGTGAAAAGCATTAAGGTATGCAAAGTTGGTTATCGTGTTGCCTTACGAGCTATTAAATACTTCAGTTTTTATAAACTTTGAATTGCAGCCACATTGTACTGCAAATCAGATGAATTATTTGGACTGATTTTTTTTTAACGGTGCCTTTCAGAGTCTCTGAAAGTCCCAAAAGTCACTTTGGTTTTTAATTTTAATCCAAGGTGGAAGATTTCAAAAGCTGTGTGCTTTCTTTTTTTTTTTTTTTTTTTTTTTTTGGCAAACCTATTCAGTCTCTTTGAAGTTTATTTATATCAAATACACGCCTAAATAATTTAAGGTGAATTCCAAGCTGCCTAATTTAAGTACCTGCCCAATTTCGGTGAGTCAGTGCCTGACTCCTGACATCGCGCACACAGCGTAGAGTTCGGCTGGACACCTGCCGCAGGGGCGGGGGGCAGCCTACCTGACTTCCCTCTAGAACGCAGTCCAGCCCATTTGACCCGGTCCATTTGAACCCTAGCCAGCGCGTAGGAACCTGCAGTTGATATTAGCCTCTGTCCGCTAGGCAATCCCCAGGACAAAGCACTCTTCCAGTGGCAGCTTTCAGACCACACTCAGGTAAAGAAATGGTGCCGTATTCCAGAAGACAGCTGCTGGACTCTGGGCTGCCTTGCAAGAGGGGGCACCCACGCCCACCTGCGGCACACACGGTGTGGCCGGCCACACGGGCATCACTGGAAGTCATCCTGAGAGCAGGCAGAAGGAAGCCTGGTTATCAGTGGGGCTTGTGTTTTTGGGCAAGCGGCTTGTTTTCCCATGAGGGTCTTAACGTAAAATGCATGTAAGTTGGAAGGAACTGGCTCCACACACCGGAGCGCTCTCACCACTAAGGCTGTTTCTCATCTCCTTTCCTTCTGGACTCCATGACTCTTGTGCCTGGCTGCAAGGTGGCCTAGTTTCAAGACGTGTGGCAGAGAAAAGTGACAGACGACGTACCGGTACCATAGCAATACTTCTTAGAGAACCAAACTGCTGGAAGTGTTTTTGACATCTCATGCCTCCTGAGTGCTGCAGGCTATTGCAAGGATCTACAAGAAAGAAGCCTTGCTGAAAGTTTCGAGTTGGATTCTTGCTTATTCCAAATGTATGCAGCGCAGGAAGCAAAAAAGGCCTCTAAATTTAGCATCATTCTTCTGTTCCATGTCGTCGTACTAACCTTCAGCAAACGGAGCTGTTCTGACTCCCAGCTCGGGGCCTGCCGCAGCGACGAGCACTGCCAGCTCTGGCAGCCGCCGTGGTTCCTCGCCGCTGTCCAGGGGAACCTCTAGCTGACTGGATCCTTTGAACTAAAGACAGAGAGGGCATTCTCCAGGGGGAGGGCCTGGCACCCGACCGCTTCTATGGGTAAACGTCTAAGGAGCCTCCATAGTCCTCCCTGATAGAACTGCATACAACTGCAAACAGTGCTTTCAGCTTTCCAGGGCCTCTGAAGACATTTTTTTGTTGGTGGCGATGGCTGAAGTCTAGTTGCAGCTTGGTCAAGTGAGTAATGGCCCGTTGTACTCGAGAGCAATGGTGATTTTTTTTCCTAAAGAGTTCTCTTGCTGGAGCACCACAACTCCCCTCCCCGGTGACCTGGAATTTTCCAGAGATTGCCGCAGTGTCACAGAGTAGCTTTTGAGCCAAAGGCATGAAGGGGAAAAAAATGAACATTTGAATAAATGACTTGTGTAGCGTAAGTTCAAATGGTGAAAAAAAAAAATGGGACTTGCCTGGCTGGGAAGCCAATCTAAGCTTGCTACCTGCATTGCCTGGAGACAACTTGGCTCGCTCCCTTTTCAATGAATGCTGTTATTGCAACAATATGCTCGTGCTTCTTTATGCTTAGCTGAGGCCCTTCAGGTCTCCTCCTGGGCTTGGGTCCCTAGTAGCTACAATGCCTCAGGCCAGCACTATAGAGCAGAAATGAGGTGGAGTTCAAACTGGCAAGTATTTTCTCAAGGGCTCTGAAATTGAGTTTGGGATTCCACTGGTTTGCTCTTGCCTTATGGTTGCCTTTCCTTAATCCCACTAAGTAAAGCATTCAAGTAAAAAAAAAAATCCAACTGAGATCTAGCACTACTTAGCAGCTGGGCCAGGTGTTAAAACACGGTACCCTTTAAGTAAACCTTCAATTAGCTTTACAATAACGGCAGAGGGCAAATCGTACCATAAACTTCAGTCTCCGTACTGCTAACAGACTCAGAAAAGTTATCAGGAAGCGAAGCGCTCTTTATCTCTGAAGAGTGAATGAACCGCTAACTGCAGAACACTTGTTAATAAAACGTATCCTTCATTCAAGTGATTCATCGGAGGAGTTACAATGCTAGTAGTTCCTGCTTTTAAGGGCTCCTTTGAACAGCTGTCTATTAATAACAATAATAAAAAGAGCAGTCAAAGTTAAAATCAACAAACTATTATCTGTTAGGATTATTCATGGAATATGACACTGTAAACATGCCCAAAGCCCTAAATGCCAAATTTAGAAGAGCGACATAAGTGGAAGAACGACATTTGAGAGAACTGCTTCTAAAGGAAGCACCGAAAATCTGAAACGGTGAGGATTTTTTTATTATAAGAACCGCTCTGTACTGTTCCGTTCTAAGGAAATAGGAAGTATCTAGGAAAGTGCTGAGTTATTTATGGGTCAGAAGATTAATCTGAGATTTTTTTCCAGACAGTTATTTCTCAATTGACTTGCATGTTTTTGTGTTTGCTTTTACTAAAAAAAAAAAAAAAAAGTAGGCTTCTTATAGTGAAATGCAGTTTCAGAGCTAACAAACAAAAGATTTATCTCTTCAATTTACAGCAGTGCTCAGAGCTCGTGTGTTCTGCCTGCACATTTACTTCCCTCTTGCCTGGTGTGTACTTGCTACTTCTAGCTGATACATCCTTCATGCTGGGAATCCATCACCCTTTGTGGCAGGAGCCATCCTCGCCTATTTATTTTATAATAAACACCTTTATAAGCACCTTTAGACTTAACTCCTTTCACACTGGTAGACGTGAAACAATTACAATACAATTAGAGCACTCGGCTGTGTGCTTTTATTAAATGGCAAAATGAATCTATTCAACGGGAATGGCAGCACCAGCTGAGTTTGTTGTGCAAGTAAAACATTTCACGAAAAGCTGTCAAGTTGGGTATGTTGCTAATTTCAGAGTCATTACATATAGCCAAAAAATGTAATTGCCATAACTGGCCATAGGTTACAAAACTGGAGTTCCCTCTCCCACATTTTGGGTTTTTTTCAGTCTTTGGGAAACGGTTTTTCTAGAAGCTGTTAGCAGAAAGGGCACGTACGATTTGCCAGACTACCGTAATGCCTTATGTGGTCCTGTCGAGTTCAGGTAAGATAAAATCTACAAGGATACTTAATTAAAAAAGAACGCGATCTGTTTTATAAATCATTGCTGCCATCCGCCTCCCCAAACGTGAGGCACGGAAACGGTCTCTTGTTAAACAACGGTGCAGGAAAAGAGCATAAACTCCTTAAGCTTGGATGTGAATTAAACCAACTTACTGAATTAACTTTTTTTTTTTTCCCCCCCAAGTATAGGCTTAAGCCTAAGATGGCACCAAACGCCGGCCCTTCCCGCTGGCAATTCACGCAGAAAT
>NW_010972820.1:7441604-7441810 GCF_000737465.1 Haliaeetus leucocephalus | reverse complement strand
CCCCTCTGCCCCTGCCCCGGGGCGGCGGGTGGCGCTGGCCGCGGCGGCTCGGGGGTCCGTGGCCTTGTGCGGAAATGACACACGGTCCCGTCACGTCACGCGAGAGCGCTGCGCGCGGACCCTCGCACACAAAGAGCGGGGGGGGAAACGCGGGCACCAGCGGAGGCCGCTCCAGCCGCCCCCGCCGCCCCCGCCGTACCGGGGGC
>NW_010972820.1:7408654-7441101 GCF_000737465.1 Haliaeetus leucocephalus | reverse complement strand
AATAAAACAAATAGTTGCCAGTATACGTCGATACGTTTTCCTTTTCTCTCCTGCTAACTCAAACTCGGCGCTGGACCAACTGCACTTTTTATCTTCGCTGAGCGTTTTCGTAGCGGAGATAAGTCCGGCGGATAAAAATAAAGCTGAGCGCGGTTTGGAGGAGTTTTTAAATTGTCTGTACGAAGTTCGTTCAGGTGGAACAGTACTTTAAAATAAAAGCGAAGAACGAGAGGAGGGAGAATGAAGCACTGAGGAAAACCAAATGTTTCTGATAGACCAGGGGAAAACACCTGATCGAAGGGAAACCGAATTGATGCATTGATGCTGGAAATAAATTAGGCTAGTGTTTTGCTGACCACTGCAAGATTAAGTCAGTGTTTGATAAAGTATGGGGGATGAGTTGAAAAAACTTCAGCACCTTGTGGGAAAACTGAGAAGAGTGATTTTTTTTTCTTCTTTTTTTTTCCTTTTTTTTTTTTTTTAATTTAAACTGCATCTGCAGATGTAACTAAAATGAAAAAAAAAACCAAACCAAATTGAGAACATGCCCTGTAAGTCCTGTTGGCAAAACGCCCTTGTTGCAGGCTGGCTTCAGTGGAGACTTGAGGCTTCCTGTCCTCCTCCACAGGGCAGCAAAGGAGGTTTTCAAACTATGTTAAGTATAGGGATTTTATTGTCCCGTAAGGGTAATGTTTCCAACAACATCTGCTGGTTCTTTTAAAAATATTTTTTCATAGTTTTAGAACTTGTTATACATGTATTTGTAGTCAGAACATGATTGTAATGTTGGAATACTGTTTTCTGAGGTATTTGATATTTCAAGTGTCAGTACTGGATATCAAGAATAAATTTTACTCAGAAGCTCCACTCTAGGGTCACTAGCAGCACCCTACTATTCCGAAATTGATAGAATAGAGAGCATCTGCTTTTAGTATTCTTTACATTGTCTGCTTACATTTTGCTCATCATTCAGTTAACTGAGGCAACATTCTTATTTCCCAGTTTCTTTAAGATGGGTAGTCAATTTCAAAGAATTATCTGTTGTTTGGGTTTTTTTTTTAATCAAGGTGGTTTCAGGTATCGGACTTCTTCAGCCTGCTGCCTTTTCAAGTAACTTCCCAAGCCTTTTCCAGATTTTTGCTCAGAAAAGTCACAAGTTATAAGGAAACCTGACTAAATATGTACGGAGTACAGTCAGCTGTACAAATCAAACAACACAGATTTCCCCCTCCCTCTCCAATTTCTGTCTATTGTAATAGTTTTAGGTGTAACTTGTAACATTAGTAAGTAATGTTTCAGGTGGCATACTGACAGTGACCCTTTCCAGTTATTTGCTTATTCTGAACATCATAGCAATGAGTGTGGTGATGAGGTTTTCAGCAATAGAAGGATACTTAAATAGAAAACTAAAATATTAATGAAAATGAAAAAAAAGTCCAGAAAAAAAAATTGCATTGTTTTGGTTTTTTGAGAAGGCCTTGTCAAAATTCTATAATACGTAAAGTCCAATCAGTGGCCCGTGGAACTGAATAGAAGGCAAACATTGCCTCTAAGAAATACATTTTACGGCTCAGTTTTGGAGTGGTATTTATGTGTAATTCTGTTGAATTGAATTTGAGTTGCATTGTTTTTTACAAATTGGAGGAATCAAATGGACGCCGAGGATAATTGCAATACTGAAATTATTGAACCCAGTGCTACAGCTAGGAAGTAAAAGATGCAGATTACTTGGCTCCCCAAGCAGAACCCAGAACTCGCAGTTCTCTAGGTTTGCTTTCTACAGCCCAGCAAGAGAGCTTTCCAAGAGACAGCCTGGAAAGCAACGCGTGCCCCAAGCAGGAGGCATCTCCTGGGTATCCCGAGCAGAAGCGCCTGCCTTCAGTCCCGTCTCCTCCTGGGACTGCAGGGCTGCGTGTTGAGAATGGGTGTTCGCTCTCGTTATTTCAAAGCATTGTGCAGGAATCATTCTTCTGAAACATCACAAGGGACAATATTTTGTGCTGTCACGAGGTGGTTAGAGCAGCCCTCCGCTCACCTGCTGAACAAGACGGGACTACTTCCACCTACCCACACCAGCTTTCAAGACTCTGGGCTTCCCTTGGGAAGCATCGGTCGCTCTCTGTGTTTTATCCAGTGCACATTTCATATGAAATACAGGCAGAGACCCAGAGACAAGGAGCGGGACCTCAGACACTTGCCTGTCCGGTGAGTGTCTAACTACTAGATTGATTAATCATTGTCCCTTGCTGAGGATTAATGTATATATACAATAGTTTTGGTTGGCTCTGGGTAAACCACACTCTGATTACGTAGCATAATACCATTGCAATTTTGTGATAAAGTCCTGTTACAGGAAGGCGTGTGTAAGAGGAGGTGCTGCTTTTGGCTGTTAAACAGCAGTTCCATGTACAGATCTTGTAAAATTTAGCCAATGTTACCTCCTCAGAATATCTGCTTTTTTGGAACTCCCATCATTTATTTAACTTTACTAGGTTACCTGTGCTTTAAGAGGAGTGCTGTATCTTTCACTGCGTGCTGAAAGTGAGGGAATTGAGCAGCTTATTCCACATATGCTGTTTAACACATATTTAATGTTACTAGCAAATGCCTGTATCTTATCCTTTGACCAAACTGTAAAGAACAATTCACCTCTTCAGAAGCAAATGACACTCAAGTAGAATAATTTTCATTGAAGCCTCTGAGTTTGTTATACGAAGCAATGTACCACCATGAGGCTTTAAAAGGAATAAACATCTCATAGTACATAATGTCTAAACCCCTATATTTTTAATAACATTCTTATAGTCAATAATGAAGAATTAGAGACATTCCTTCCAACCTACATGAAGATGCTAAAATATTTAGTGGGCTGGTGTGCCTTCAAGAAGCAGCATCTACACATTTATCGTGCATTAATGAACTGAACAGTACAATGGTGTGCAAGCATTTCAATTATAAATAGCAAACTTCTATGAAACTGGGAACAGGCATTCTTATTGTATTAAAGTATATTAGTTAAGACAATGATTCATTTACATTTGTAATTATAATTAACAAGTGTTAAGAAATCAGAATTGTTTTCCACATACAGCATGTGTGCACTTTTATACTCTTCTACGTGGTTTTCACGCTCTTTTTTTTCTTCAGTTGTCACAACTTATTACATTAGATACGGGAGTTTGCAGAGTGAAGAGTTACTTCTTTAGTTTCAAACAGCAGAACAACGATATTTTTTTCTGGTGGATTTTTTTTTGTTTGTTTGTTTTTAAGTCAGAACTTGAAAGTGATCAATCAGGCTTCCTTTCAGAATGATTGCAAAGGCAGAGAACTGCCTTGATCTTATGTTATCAGCAAGAGCTTTTCTCTTTGCATTGTACTTTTACAATGGTCGCAATCATAAGACAGGTGGGGAAAGCATCCTCCAAGGCCAACATGTGAGTAATTGTTAGGTGGTAAATAGGAGGAGGAGAACACACCTCATGGGATGGTTTAATTTAGGCTTGTGATTCAGTTTGGTTTTAGGTATAAGTAACTAGGTACACTTTTATGCTACTTTTAAGTAGCATTATGCATGATACTGGATGATATGAGACTGAAATGCATTTAGAGCGTCATTTGCAATTTGCTCCCTTACTTACAAAATCTTTTGTACCTAAGTGCTTTAAGTCCTTAAGGCTTCAGTGTATATTTTGGGTAGGCACATTTTTGATAAATGGATCGCATTTTTTGCTCTCCTTGCAAAAGCAGCATCAGGGTGGTAGTTAGCACTAAATGCACAGAGAAACATTCCAAAACCTGTTTTTTTTAAGGTATGCTTCCATGCTTTGGAACTCGCAGCATTGCACTATGCATTGAGCTTCCCTGTTAGCCACGGGTAATACCATTTCAATGTTGAACGTCGTTACCAAAATGGTACAATGATACAATTAAGTGTCATAACTTGGTAAGTCTTTTGAATAGAGGGATGTGTCTAAGTGATACCGATGGAGGTAGGGAGTCTTAAGTCTCTTCATTGAGCTGTCTGTCTTGTTCCTTGTCTGATCTGCTGGTCTTCACATATGCCCTTCAGCATACCATAACCTGGTGATTAGATCACTTTTCTAGGATTTGGGGACCTGAATTGTTGTCTCTGCTGCAAAATAAAGAGCAGGAAAGTAAAAAAAAAAAAACAAAAACCAAAACCAACCAGGTTTTCTGGCTCCCAGTACCTCTTTAATTAAGCACTGTGCCATTGGTAAGTGAAACACTTATTTATGACTGTCCTCTATGAGAGCCTGAAATATACTGAGCATATTCTGAAAATGGCTTGGCATCTTAGCCAGTAGGCCAGATGCAGAGGAGTTCCTAGTGCAGCAGTCCCAGCAGGGCTCAAAAAGTTTTGTGTATGTGGTCCACCAGTCCACTATAACCACCTACAAGTTTAGCTGGTAGTTGAGTGGGATTTCTGGATCTTGCTGCAAATCACAAGATCATAAATCAAACACACATAGATTGGTGTCTAGGGTTAAACTGTAATGCATATTCAATTTATTAGAAGTAGGTTAACTTGAAACAGGAGGACACAATGCTGTATATCATGTCAGTTCTTTGCAAATAGGCTCATCCTATATTAGTTTAAAAAGGAGAGTATCCTCATTTACATGATTGCAAATCTAGGTATTTTTATTCTCTTCTCTTGGAAGAACAAAGCTTTAATCACCCTAGGGAAACTGTCCTTTTTGGTTCATCTTTTTTGACTGTTTCCAAAGTGTCAAGATGTGTGGGTGGGTCTGGAGGGCTGAGCCCAAAGGAATGTTTCTGTCTTCTCAGGTGAGCGCTGGCATCACAAAGGCGTGACACCTAGCAGTGGCTCAGCACAGGTATCTGTACAGTGCCAGCACTAATAGCTATCAAGGCAGTTTAGAAAGGAAGGTGAGTACGTGCTGACATGTCAGCAAGTTTTTGAGACATTGATTACATAGCAGTTATAAACTACATACTGTTTTCAAGAAGACCATTCTCAATAGATGAAATGTAGGCAGTAAAATCTAATGATTTATTGTTTGTGTTGTGAGGATGGGGTCTGTTTACCTCTTCTTCCTTGATTGTTGAGTTTGTCCAAGTACTACACATCTTACTGTTTATCCTGTGTTAGATAGATAGGTTTAGCTAATGACTGTACTAGAAGCAGACTGCCGTTAATCAAAGGCAGAGTGTCTTTTGAAGAAAAAGTGCGAGTATTAGCTATTTCCTTCATTTTTAGTGAACCAAAGAACCCAGAGAAAATGCTTCTAAAATAACCTGGTTCACAAAATATTTACAAGCAAAATCCTAAAACTTGAAGTTTAAGGTTTATGTTCATATTTTGTAAAGCATGATTTTTTTGGCCGGTTCAGGTGGAAATAGAAGAAGCTTCAGCTAAAATTTAGACATACAGATGCTTAGGCTACAGCGCCAGTTGACTTCATTAGGATCAGGATCTGGCTGTTGACATAGCTGCTGTTGTAGGTCTTTGGTATGTTTTGGAGTCCTCCTTCCAGCTCCTCTCTTCACCAGAAAATAGGATGCACTGCAGCATCCATCTGTATCCCAGCGAGATAAAGCTGCCAAGGCTGGTTGCTCTGCCAGTCACTCATGGCTGCAGACCCGGGCTCCCAGCTTCAGCACAGGGTGTTCACTCCTTCCTAGAACTAGCTAACTGCTGTCCTGTAGATAGCATTGAATCAGTATTAGGCTAAGGATGATAAATATATTTATCTTCTGTTTTGAAAAAAGACATATAAGGTAATGAAATATGTTTGTATACTCAATGTGACAAGGAACAACGGTCAGGTGTTTGCTTTACTGGATGGATTTCTTACTCAACTGCTTTTTGCACTATTTTGTCCCAAGTTCTTTCAGGTCTTTTTTACTCCAGCTTTGTTTACGCCCACAGTCTGGGCCAGAATGCTACCTCAAAACAGATGTTGACACTGCTGCCTCTTCTACAGAGGCAATAATTATTATTCGTAAGTACTGATTCACTGCAGACTGTACTTTAAAGAATCTGAGATGTTTTATCTTTAGTGGACTTTCAACATAATCAACAAAATTACCATTAACCTTACGTAGACAGGCATACGTGCATGGACATGCTCATGCATGCACACAGACTTTCCCCCTTCCCATAGACCCTAATTTCCTATGGAAGCAGTGATACAATTGCTCTGTTGATATCTCTGTGTCTGCTCACCACTCAGTTGTGAGTCCATGGCTACCCAATTTTGAAGCCAGATGGTGGTGTAAACAGATGATAAATGAAGTTTCATGAAATGGTTGAACCAAGCCAGTGGCTTGCTGGTATGAGAGAGAGAGAGATTTCAATTCCTCCTTTCCGTCCCAAACCTCATGCATGCTCCTGAGCTGGACCCAATTACTTGCCTTACCCTTCACCTGTCTGAATTAGAAGAGAAGTAACCCGGCAAAGAAGGAAGGGAGTTGTTTTCTGTCAGTTTATCAAGCTGGAAGAGCTCACTGAGGGTGAAGGTGGGCACCACGCTTGACTGGGGGAGCAGGTGGGACTGAGGCAGGAGATCAAGAGGGGCAGTTGAATCCTGTCTCTTGGCAAAAGCTGTTATATGTGCTTCATTTTCATAGAATACCTAAGTTCTTACAAATCTCACAAAGATGGCAGCAAACCAGATAAGGAGAGAGAGTTTAGTAGGGCTCCCAAAAAGGAAAAGGTTGCAGCTCATGCTTTGTTTGGCACCAAAGAGTTCAAATATGAAGCCCAGTCTTTCTAGGCCTCATTGATTCTGAGGCTGGTTTTGACTATTTGCTTTTAATTGTATTCTGGCAGTTTTCAAATAATAAAAAAAAAATCAGAATAAGTAATAACACTTTGTTTCATTTGTGAAACAATGTTTTGACTTAATGTTATTTGACCTGAGTTTGGGATAGCTTTGGTCTTGGTGGTGTTGCCTTCTTTAGAAAGTTAATTGTTAACCAGGATATGTGCTTTGCTTTAGTTTTCACTTTTTTCCAGTTTTAAAGAGTGACTATTCAGATCCTCATTTATTTTCTCCTTCCCGTTTGCTTGTATTCTCTGAGAGGAATTCTAAAGCATTCTTCCTATTTGAATAGCAGTAACAGCAGGAGTTAGAAGGAAAATATAATTCCCTATATCCCCTTCTAAATATTTTGTGTGGTTCCGCCCGCCACTACCTTTATAGTCTTCCCCTCTGGCTCTGTGTTCACCATCTTTTAGTGTTTTGCTCTGATAGAGCAGTCTGGGATTATGTGGAAAGCCATTTTGATTTCCTTTACAGAATATTCTGTACTAGTATCAGCTGATTTGCTTACTGTCACCTCCGGCCTTCACAAAAAGACTGTGTCACACCTCTGGAGCACTGGCACATGTTGGCCTTGTACCACATCCCTCAGAGCTAAGCCTAGTGCGGCGTGGAGAAGTGTAAGAAAGATCAAGGCACCGAATATCAATGTATTTGGGATATCAGGGCAAAACACGAACATTTAGTACAACGTGCTTTTCTTAAGGCCCAGCGTAGCTTTTTGATGGTACTATACGAAGTACACTGTCTTAGGACTTTTCATAAAGATCTGTAGCGGCTGTGTCTAAATTAATTAAATACTGTTGAGTTAGTAAGACTTGGTATTAACCCTCACTAGTGCTTATCAGGTGGTTTAGAAGTTGGTGTGGGCCACAATTTCATGCTGTTACATCTCTACACAGTTTGCAAAAGTTTAAGTTATCATAGTCCTGTTGAGCTGGCATAATTTATATGCGGATCAATTCATAAATGCAAGTCCTGAAATATGGGATTATGGTGCGTAAAAGGAGTAGATATCGAAGGGGTTTGTAGTAGCTCTACATCCAACTGAGAGAGACTTTTTCTGGTGGTGTGAGGATGAAGACAATCTCAAGTTATCCTCTTGAGGATGCCCTTCACAAGGCTGTATATAGGGGCCATGTTGAAGATTAGCACATCAAAGGGTATTTTGGCTTCTAGAGCGGCCCACTATGAGCTGATTTTGTAACTCCATGCATCTTTTGTTCGGGGGGGTGTGCTACCCATTGTAGTACAAAATCTTATCCAGAATGGGATCTCATACTTAGCATTAACAGCCATCAATTGCTGCCTGAGAAAAATTCATAGCTACACAGCATTCAAGTGTTTACAGAGCTTTTTAACAGTATTGTGAGTTAAAAAAAAAAAAAATTATATTCAACACTATTCAGAAGAGAGGTAGAGACTTTTTTTCCCCTCCAAAACAGATTCTCTTTCTTCCCCATCTCTTTTTAAAATTTCATTATAATTCCCACTCCAGGGCTGTACATACACTTTTGATTGATTGGTTTTATTCACTTGCTCCAGCCAGAGAGAAGCCTGTCTTGATTTCAGACCTTGGCTAAAGGGTAGGCAGGAACAGTTGAAAGAAAACTATTTGAAAGAAGAATGTAACTGTGGAAAAAGTAATAATAGTCTGGGGCCAAGTAAACATAGTGCTGTGTGTAGATGAACATGAGCGGTGTGTGACAGTTTACAAGTCACCAGCTTACCAGTTGAGAGTATCAGTTTGCATCTGTGTGCCCTTTAACGGTCAGTGAGGTTTGGTTAGGTTGTTTGCTTTGTAGATCTCCAAAAGATTTAGAATATCTTGTAGGAACATGTCGACAGATTGATGTTTGCCCCCAAGTAACTTGCAAAATTAGTTTTCAAGGAAACAGAAATACAGCTGAGTCTTTCATGTGAGAAGTAATGCTAAAATCATGCTAGAATAATACATATATTTGTTTTTCCTTACAAAAAACATTCTTACAATATTTAGAGGCTGACAGAAAAAAAGTAGTTACTGGAGATCTGCAGATTGCTCTGCTTGAATTGATGCAATCCATATCAAAAGATCAAAGATTTTTTAAATGAAAACTTAACGCCAGCATATATATTACAGTTTATGATTAATTTTCCTTCATCTTTGACTTTGGGTCACCCACAGTGACAACATAAAAACATTTGACTGTAATAAGAAGTAGTGACTTGGTACAGGATGGAGAGTTTAATACAGTTAACTTCCATTTATATACTGCCAATATACTTTACAGAGAAGATTAAAATTACTTTTACTTTTCTCCAAGCTGGGAAAAGACATACAGTTTTAAATACTCTCTTAGCTGTCTTATGTTGTCTGCAGTATAGTTTGCATGTTGACAGGTCTATAGATGGCCATGGAATTTACTGAAAATAGCTAGTTATTACAAACATACACACTGGAAATTATCTGTGGGCTGTTAATGCCCAATGGCTTTGGATTAAAAGTAATTATAAAAATGGATGTAGGTATTTCCTGATTCCAGAAGATGCTGATAATTATTTTTGGGTTTTTTGTTTGTTTGTTTTTTGTTCTTTAGTGAGATAGAAGATGAATTCAGCTGAAATCACTGATGATGATGAAGGTAAAATATTATACTTTGTGTAATTTATGATCAGGCAAAAATACTTGTTGAATTAAAGCCTTTGTAACCTGATAAAGAATGCACTTGGATGAAGACAAATTACATTAATGTTTTTTAAAAAGCAATCTAAAATACACCATTGTTACTGATTACATCCTTCCTCCCCCTCCAAAAAAAATCTTCCTCCCATAACTTTATTTATACTTTAGACCCTTTTTTGGGGAAGAAACTGTCATTGACTGGATGACTGAATGGTTCCTAGCATAATAAAAACTTGACTTTGGGCTTGGCCTCAGCATACACTTATCGTACAAGTCATAAAAAATAATGATGTTCTTCAAAACACATTTTCATAAAAAGAAAAAAACCCACAAAAGATTGTGTTAAGGGTGTCATGGTTTTCTGGAGAGAGTGCTTTATCTTTCTAAACCTTCTCTTTTTCCAGTAAAAATTCCTAAAACGAGTGTGAAAGTAGAAACAGAAAATGAAGATGAAGCCCTAGACTGCTCAGTAACATCCAGATCTGCTGAGAAACACTCACTGGATGGCGCAGTTACTTGCCTACAGGATTCCAACAAACGGAAACAAACCTCACTTGGTTGTGAAGGTTCAGGGAGCCAGCAAGATGTCTTACCCAGTGTGAAGAAAAGACGCTTTACACAAGAGGTGACTTCTGTATGCATGACTGTGATTTTTCTGTTCATATTTCATAGGCTGAATTCATTGCTGCTATAAGCAAAATGCAAGTCATTTAACTAGATTTGCATTAGTAATGAGTTTGAGGGAAATATGGCTAATCTTAACCCAGTTTGCACATATTACTTGTCTGGGTATTTCTTTAAATAATGTGGGAGCGATCATATCTGTGCAATACAGTTATAGATTAGTTCATTCATGTGAAGTATAGTTTTGTTGTTTGTAAGGGACTGTAGGAGCAGGTAGTGATTTGGATTGACTGAGCATGACTCTGATTACAGTCCCTCTCATGTCATACAGTCCTTCAGCTGGATCCTCAGTGGTAGAATCAGGGCTGTAATTCTTCTTTCTGTGACACAGATTTCGATGTTAGTGAGACAAGTATAGATTTGTGTTTTATTTGAAAGATAAAAATGCAGGGATGCAGAAGACTTCAACGTATCAAGAGCAGAATGTACTACAACTTCTGGTGCAGCATCCCACTTATGACAATCCAGATGTTTGTCCAGCTGGTGAAGGAGATGACTGGTCACTTCTGTTATCCTGTTCTGGTGTTTCACCTCTCTAGCAACTGGAGATTTTCATTAATATTTGCTGAAACTGAGCAAGTTTCTTTTTGTCCTTGTTTGTTTCAGTAGGGAGATCAGTGGTCATCTGTTCCTAGAAAAGCCTTCTGCACGTGGGAAAATTGGTGTGAATATTTTTGTTGTTCTTTTGATATTCTTGAAAGGGAAGTGTCCAGTGTTGGATAGTCACATCTCTTATAACACCCTCTAAAGCAGTATAATGACGACCTGTTTTTCACACTCAGCACTTTATTAAAATAACCTAGATTCAAATTCATCCTCTTTTGGATAACTTCAGGCCCTGGGTTATATTTAGTTTATGACCTACTCTAATGCACATATCCTTTTCTGCTGTTCTGCTACCTAGCCAGTTACTCCGTGTTGCATTTGTGCATTTCATTTCTCCTTTCTAGCCATAGCTCTTCTTATTTTTTTTTCTTGACTGTCATCTCTCTCACTTTTCGGGGCTGTTTTTTTCCCTGAATGCCTGTGGTAGGTAGGTTTTAATCTTATTACATGGTTTCTTTCTTTTCCTTTCTCTTTTTCTTTTTACAATTGTTTTACTTATATTCAGATTCTTAAAAGAGCTTCATAATGGTCTCTGAACTGTGCTTGCTTTGGATTTTACTGTTTGCCTTGAATAAATTTTAAAATTTGATTTGAAATTAATTATAACTTTGTACTTAGAATATCAGAAAGTGACCCAGTAACAATGATGAAAATTCATTCTTGACTGACCCCAGTGAATCAGCATGTTTAGTTAAATAACCAGAAATAGTCCTCGATCCTAACAACATTTTTTAAGTTAATTACTTTTCTAGTACCAATATTTTGGTTTAGCTGATGACTTCATTAACTATTTCTGTTTAAACAGAGGACAAAAAGTTAATTATTTTTGAGAATATTGTGCTTGTATATTTTTACTACACATCACATAGGTATCTATGTATGATATAAGCAGAGCTGTACTTTTTATGTTATATCACTGTACCATTGAGCTGGTGATTGTATTACTAAATGACTTGCTATCAGAAGACATTTTACTTTTTTTAAATTCTGATTGTCACTTCATAACCAGAACTTAATTTTCCCTAATTTTCTTTTAAAAAAATAGTGGAGAAGATTGTAAGTTTAAAAAAATTGTGCAAGACATTTCCAAGTTCTCATGTGTTTGATAGAATCTTTTTATGTGTTTCTTGTTCATATATTTATTCTTCTTTACTCATGTGCTAGAATATTATGCTCTGTATTCTTACAGATAGTTAGACTTCATTTATTAAGCATAATAAAGGTCATAAATTAGCTGGACTTCAGCACTGAACAGAGCAATAACTGAACAACTTTTAAAATTTGGCTTAGGACTCAGAGATAATGTGAGAGACTATTTCACAATTACTTATACTGGTCAATGTTTACCAAAATACTGCATTTTGCAAATGTTCAAAGAATGTATATAATATAAAAATTTGCTGTGCAAATGTAGTATAAAAAGCAGCACTATCTTAGGTACATTGAGTCTCATAGAACAGTATTTTTTCTTATTTTTTGATGGTACATTAAAACTGTTCATCTTAAATGGGTGTAGTATTATCTGAAAGACATTGATGTTTAAAGATTAGTGTTGCAGAAAACTAATTAAAAATATTAAATACTAGTTTAATTGGAGAACTTATGAAAAGCCATGTATTTATGCTGTGGATAGTGCTGTTCCCAGATGGAAACTGTATAAAGACAAGATAATTAAAAGCAAAAGGAAAGAAAACTAGAATGCATCTGAAATAGAAAATCATTAAATATAGGCCCAAATGTGTTGTCATCTGTTAGTCAAACACCAACTATGTGTTCCTGAAATGCAGATAACCAAATCTGTCCTGCAACCAGATCCAAACACTGTGAGCTGCGTTAGTGAAAGGGCAGAAGTTCTGCTGCCATCGCAGCAGAGATCTGCTATAGTTCTTGGCATGAACACTTCTCTTCTCCAGAGCACTGCGTCCAAAACTGAGAATGCAAACTTTCACAACACTCACTGTAGAAGTGCAATAAGATACTTAAGACAATGAATTTGTGCTGTTTAATACACATTCTAATATTGCTTTGCCCTGGCTCTGGGTGTGAGGTGTGCATTAGTAGAAGTTACCCCCACATTGCCAAGTTTTATTATATAATTAATTAGGGAAAAGGTACAGCAGGAGTTCCAACAAGAACACAGATGACTGGTGGCCTGTGCCAAGCTATTTAGTAGAAAAGGAATTGAATCATACTCTGTAAGTGAAGGAATATTTGGAATATTCTCTGTAAACAGGAGTGTTAATGGAAGAGCTAGCTACTTAGGTAGCAGTGTAAGAAATGTATTCTCCAGAATTGCAATTTTATTTTGTTCTTTTGATCTAAAACGGTAAAAGAAATCTGTAATTCAGTCTCAGTGTCTGACTGGGGAGCAGAACTATGTTTACTGTCAGTGGAGATTTTCATGACCTGCTTTCAGGTGATGTCTGTTTGGGAGAGCTCTGTTACCATCTGGAAATACCTCTGTTTCTCCACTGACAAGTGTAGGTGGTGTATTACAACTTCAGTCCCAGCGTAGGAACCTATAGTTAGGTGGAAGCAATGTGGATCTCAGTCTGCTCACAGTTCGGTCTCTTGTGTCCTGGTGTTTTACAGGTCACAAATTGCTGATTTAGGTAGGGTATATCACACCACTTGCTGGGGTAAAGTTCACCCTTTAATAGCTGGTGGTGTTACAGGACTCTGGTTCCTCGCTGTCCTCATAGCAAGTGTTCTTTATTAGGAGTGAGACTGGAGGGACAGTCTTCTAAATGGGACCTGGAAGTCAGGTGTCCTAGGCATCACCAGGGCTAGGGATTCTGCACATTGTGAAATATATTGCCTTTGTGTTACGCTTTCATTTTATCATCTGTCCATCCATACAGCTTTGGATGTGAAAACATGAGGTTTCATGTGTAGGGTTGTGTGATATGAATGAGACCAGAACTTGTGGGAACACAACTTCAATTTAATTGAGTCTGCTGATTTTTAAACTTGGAGTGGAAACCAGCTTGTTCTTTCTGAGCCTCTTGAGTATACATTGCATTAGAAATTAAAAAGTAATTGGATTCAATTTGTCACTGCAGTAAGCAGATGACAAGTGTGAATGAACATAGGGACCAGATTAATTTCATGAGTGTTACAGTTCTGTTTTTTCAGAAAGGAACCTTAATGCAAGCTCCTCACTGTAGGGCGTAATGGGGTCTTCACTAGAATTTCAAATTGCTTGTGGCTCTCAGCTCAGACCTCAAGTCTGTGTTCCATTTGTTTTAATACTTGAATGCAAATTCTGTGGTTTTTATCTAATTAATGTTCTGTGGAACAAGCCAAGCAAAATGTTTCAGTACAGTCTTCTCTAAAATCTGTGAATGTTTTCTCATGTTTGAATTCTGCATGTTGGATTTTGATTCTGTTGTGTCTACTTAACTTCCTAAGAATTATTTGTAATATCCATGTGTTTGCAAAAAACCCAACCCACCCAAGCCCTGCATATTTGCTGTGAGTTGATGAAAACGCTTGCTTCCAATTTCAAACAATGAGGAAGAGTTGGAAATTATTGAGAACATTAATTCCTTAAGAGCTCATTACTGTTTTTTATATAAAATGTAGAAAATTAGAAACCACTGAGTCTAAACTTCCCTGCCTTTCAGAAATAAATCTTAGGCTTCCCTTTTTAAAAAGACCATAGCAAGGTGCTTTTCACTTTGGTTTTAAGTTTTTATTATTTAAATAGAATACTTTTTTAAAATTACAGTCATTCTTAGAACTTGTTTAGGAGTTGTACACCATTATAAAGATTAAAAAAAACCCTATATAAACATTTCACATCAGAAAGATGAGAATAAGCATAATTTTGGTGTCTTACAGCCTTTGCTATTTTCAAAAGCTAACCTAAAGAGAGTGCTGGAACATTAAATGCAGTTGTTGGAGGCAGTGGCAAGGTCACAGGACTAGGAGTCAGAAAATCTAGATTCTATTCTTGGCTCTGTTGCTGACTTGTTGCCACCCAAATTCTCTACAGCCCAGGATCCTCATATGCAAAGTGAAGCATAATGATACTTAATTTGGGAGAGTATTTAGAGCTCTGTGGGTAAAGAGTACTAAGGATTGTTATTGCATCTCTATTCCATGGAGAAAGCCATGAGCCAAAACAACAACAACAAACTTAAATAATACATTACTGTATTTTTATTTTTCCTAGTGAATTTATTAATTTTGATGTATTTAACACAACTAAGTTCTCTGGAGAAAATCTGACTTTGCATATTTATGTAACAGTGCCTGCTTAAGGGGCACATATTTATAGCTAATATTTTTAAGGCAGTCTTGCTAATACAATATTTCTTCATTCAAAGGGCCCCTTTTCCAACATGAGGAACAGAGATACTGGCTCACCCACTCAGGTAAATGCAGAGCAGCCAAACAAGAACAAGAATCCTAACGTATCGTGGCTCTGTGAAGAAGAATCCTTCAGTGACATAACCACTCCATCTTATAAAAAACCTCTCTATGGCATCTCACACAAAATCACGGAGAAGAAGAACCCACCAGGAGCAGAGCAGTTTGCTTCTTACGAGTTGTTTGAAAAAATCAACCCCAGCAGTCCCTCGCATCTTCGGACTTTGAACGACCAACGCAAAAGGGACTCGGCTGCAGCCATTGCCGTAACAGCGGCCACCTCAGATTCTGACCCAAATATATATTCTTTGATACAGAAAATGTTTTACACACTTAACACCCTCAACACCAATATGACTCAGCTTCACAGTAAAGTTGACCTGTTGTCTCTGGAGGTTAGCAGAATTAAAAAGCAAGTCAGTCCAGCAGAGTCCGTTGCAGATTTCAAGCCTCCCCCAGAGTACCAGCTGACTTCTGCGGAGCTCAAACAAATCATGGATCAAAGCACGTCAGGTGGAGACCTAGCTTGCCGGTTGCTAGTGCAGCTCTTTCCAGAGCTCTTCAGCGACGATGAGTTCAGCAGAAGCTGCAGTGCATGCGGCTTTCTCAACAAAAGGAAACTTGAATCTCTTCACCTGCAGCTTATCCGTAACTATGTGGAAGTTTGTTATCCTTCTGTGAAGAATACAGCTGTGTGGCAGGTGGAGTGTTTGCCTCAAGTCAATGATTTTTTCAATAGATTTTGGGCTCAAAGGGAAATGGAAAACAGTCAGCAGAATGTGCAATTGTCCGGTTTTTATGAGACCGAACAGGTCGAATCCTCTCATTTTATGGAGGATAAAGAGCAGGAGGAAGCTTTGTCCTTGGACAGGAGTAATGCCATTGCCTCAGATTACATGCTGGATGCTCAGGATCTCAATGAATTTTTAGATGAAGCTTCTTCTCCAGGGGAATTTTCTGTTTTTTTGTTACACAGATTGTTTCCAGAACTCTTTGACCACAGAAAATTAACTGAAAGGTACAACTGCTTTGGAGACTCTGGAAAACAACTGCTGGATTCTCATCGGCTTCAAATAATCCGTAGGTACACTGAAATTTACTTTCCAGATGTGCAAGAAGAAGAAGCCTGGTTGCAGCAATGTGTTCAGCGAATAAATGATGAGCTTGAAAACACGTATATGGATGGAAGTGAATGTGATCAGATGAGAGATGACTGTTACGATTCCTCTAGTTTACCAGATGATGTATCAATCATAAAAGTGGAAGATAGTTTTGAATATGAAAAACCTGGCAGACGTTCAAAAAAAATTTGGCTTGTACCCATAGACTTTGACAAACTTGACTTTCCCCCTCCCGATTTTGATGTCCCTGTCCCGGATTACCTGTTGAACAAAGAACAGATTAAAAGCATATATGAAAGCAGTCTTTCCATAGGCAACTTTGCCTCTCGATTGCTTGTTCTCTTATTTCCTGAACTATTTACTCACGAAAACTTACGGAAGCAATACAACTGTAGTGGATCTTTAGGCAAGAAACAGCTCGACCCCACTAGAATTAAATTAATTCGACATTATGTGCAGATACTGTACCCCAGAGCAAAGAATGACAGAGTGTGGACATTGGAGTTTGTTGGGAAGCTTGACGAGAGGTGTCGACGAAGAGACTCGGAGCAAAGGCGCACGTACCAACAGCAACGGAAAATCCACGTGCCAGGGCCTGACAGGAGGGAATTTCTCAGCTATGCAATAAACCCTGAGAGGTTTCGAGAAGAATTCGAAGGGCCGCCGCTGCCACCGGAAAGAAGCAGCAAGGATTTTTGCAAGATACCACTCGATGAACTTGTTGTTCCTAATCCAGACTTCCCTGTGCCTTCTCTGTATTTGCTGTCTGATAAGGAGGTAAGAGAGATAGTGCAGCAGAGCCTGTCAGTTGGCAACTTTGCTGCCAGGCTTCTCGTAAGACTCTTTCCCGAACTCTTTACTTCGGAGAATCTCAGACTGCAATACAACCATTCAGGTGCTTGTAACAAAAAACAGCTCGATCCTATCAGACTGAGACTGATCCGTCATTACGTGGAAGCAGTTTACCCTGTGGAGAAAATGGAAGAAGTATGGCATTATGAATGTATACCGAGCATTGATGAAAGATGCCGGCGTCCTAACAGAAAAAAGTGTGATATACTGAAAAAAGCAAAGAAAGCAAAAAAGTGACAGGCTCTTTAAATTCCTAAGACTTTGACCACTAAATTATTATCAGGATTATGCTTTGGTTTAGACTGAGGGGCCTGTCGGGAGCTGAGGGTGCTCAGCATCTAGGACAGTCAGGCACTAAGTTTGTTGCGTTTCAATGTGTGCGTTGCATCTATGTGGCACTGCAGCAGTGGGAAGTGGCTTACTACATTTGTACATGGGTAAACACTATAAGTCATCAGTGACAGAACTATCAATGACTCGCTAAGAGCATGATTTTCACTGGTGCAAATACATGTATCAAAACTGTATTACTCCACTGCCCATTTCTGCATCTTCCTTTTTTTATCACTTTCCAATTATAAAGATTTTTTTTTTAAATCATTGTGCTCTTCAGGGGCAGTTTTTCATTATACCCTTATAAAGAGTCTTGTTAGTTAATTTGGAGGTTGAAATTTAAACTTAATTTAAATTTGAAAGTGCCATGTTCATTGGAAATCCTTGGAATTTTAGACTTTGCTTCTACAGTAATTGCAGCTTCACATTTGTTTTGTTCTTGATGATACTGAGATAATGAAAATAATAATATTGTGTCAAAGAATGGGTCAGCATGGTGTCATTTGCTTTTTGACTGTTACCCAGGTTTTACTTCTAAAATCAAGAATTAACTGTTGAAGAATTGAGACATGAGCATAGACACAATGTGAATGTTTTTGGTTTTGTTTTTTTTTATATTGACACCACAAGCTTGATCCTGCCCCTGTGAGTTCTTTTTTTGTTTTGTCCAGTGTCACTGCTGGCATGACTGAGGATGGCTCGTCTGAATAAAGCCAGCAGAACAGACCCAAGCCTATACCCGTGGAATGTCTTGCCATTGCCTGCTTGCCACGCTATTTGTAAAATAACAGAGACAACAACAACAACAAAAAGACCTGAAACAAGAACTTAGAAAAATTTTAGACCTTACTCTCTAGCAAAATCACGATTCCGAAGGTTTCCAGTATTCATATTGAATTGCTTATATAAAAAGTACGTGCCAAGCTTAGTTTTGTGATGGAATTCAGTGTTTCAGGGTCCCCACATATGAGCTGTGGTAATGTAACTTACTCTTTGTGCGAATGCAACACCATCTGGATATTTCGGGTGTAGGGATATCGAATTCTCTCACTTTGCCAAATTGATTTAGTGTAATTAGTAGCTATTTGGAGACATAACTGTGTATGTATAACGTAGGTTCATATGGTTAAGTTTGCATCATTAATATGTTCAAGTCTAACAGAGACCACCCAGAACCCAATGTGAATTTGCTGTATGAATTGTCACTGGAGAGTGCTGCTTTAAAACTAGTTTTCCTCTTTTTTTTTTTTTCTTTTTTCTTTTAATACTGATAGAAATGGTGAGAGAGAGTCGGACATGGATTTTTAAGACAGTAAAGACAGTGGTCGCTTACTGACCATTGCTGGAACACCTTGAAGCAATTGTTGATGTTCTCTGTGGTCCTTTTTTGTTGTTTACTTAGGTGGGTCATAGTATCAAATTTAAATTCAGTTCCAGTGTAATTTTCTATTTTAGTATTTGTAAGAAAGTATAAAATACTTGATATTTTTACTTCAGATTTTTAGAATTTATTGGTCTTAGAGTCATATTGATCCCCTTCTTGTAAAAGCAAAACGTTTTTTCCTAATGGCAAGAACTAGTAAAAGTATTATGTTAAACTGGGAGTGAATCATAATAGATTGTAGCATTTGCTCATTTCCCCCATATGCTAGCAACATTCTCGAAGAATGTATGAAGAAAGTCATGAATGTACTAAATAATACACTGATACTGTTTATATCCATTTAAATGTTTCCTGTTGGTTTAAATAATAGCAGACCATGCACAAAATGGATATCAGAGCAAATATGGCTATAATAAAATGAAAACATTTTACCAAAGATAAAGAACTGATACCACAATGTCTGCATCTTATCTTTCATTTTAGTGCATAAATTTAGCAAATTGAATGTATCAGAAACCAAGACTTTCTCTTGTAATTGTATGCTACCTAGCACCTCTGTGAAATTTTTTACATGCACTTTTGTGGGAGATATAAAATGACAGAAATTATTAACAGCTGCTTAATTTGTTGTTGCAAATGGCTGGCCAGAAGGTAAGAAATATAATTATGTTTTCTTATCTTAATGTCATACACATTTCACCACTTAGTGATGTCGAAGTTCCCAGAAGAATTCGATATATATTAAACTTTTCTACAATTGACAGATGTTACTAGTTAGCATGCAAATTTGAGACATACTGACTTTTACTGTAGATGTTGACATTAAGTCAAATCAGTCCATTCATATTATCTACTAAGAAGTGAAAAACCAATTTTCACCCTTTAAAATTACATTTTTGAAAGTGGGTATAGAAAGATTTTCATTTGTTTTTTTCTCTTCTAATTGCTGTGTACATTCCTTTTATCTCACTCTTCACAACCCTTTCATGATTCATTTGATTGTATGTTTTATAACTTATATCAAGAAAATACAGACATATGAATAGTGACATAGTTCACTAATGAAAGCTCTTGCAGTGCACCCGAAGTACAGCCACTTCATCCAGTTGGTCAGTCTTGTAAATAAATTAAAGGTATATTATTTTCATACAAGAGGAATGTTGTCTGGTGATTGCTTGAGTACGGGCAGGAATTTTTTTCCTATGAAGTCTGTTACTAAGATGTGAGATGATAACCTTAGCTAGTCAGACAATACATAAATGAAAAAACCCTGGTTTGCTGCAGCCATTTAAAAAGATTATTCTTTCAGACTTTTTTTGTTTAAAAGAATAAACTTACCATTTTGAAAGTGAGGCTGTGATAGGAAGATTGCTAGATATTGAAGTGTTTGGAACATACATAGCCATGCACATACTGACTTCCTGCAGATGAATGTTCTTTTCTACCTACCAGGTTAGTAAACCATGTTAGGGTGAATATCAAGTGTCTCTGTCTACTTCTTATAGTTTAAATGTATCAGCTTTGGATAAGCATTGAATAGCCCACTTCTAACAGCTTTCTAAAAGAAACAGTGTAATATATCACAACTATATTTTTGTGTCTTACCCATTTTCCAAAATTAAAACCTTCTTACTTAGAAGTTCTGTAAAAGATGTAAAACAGCACATAAAAAGGGAGATCAGGTATGCATCAGTTTATTGCCCATTAACTGTATTCAGCTGACAGTATCAACAAGTTTGCAAATGAGAAAAATCTTTACTTGGAAGTCAGCCACGTTGTTATGCTGATGCATTACAGCCACCAAAGTGTTTCATGTTCTAGGAAATGTTTGTGAGTAGTTTTTTCTTATCTTCAAAATGCATATAATTTATTTCTAGGTACATTTTTTAAAATTTGTCATTTGTCTCTTTTCAATTATTTTTTTTATATTTATATTATGTTATAGCAGTGAGAAACAGAGAATTGTGTGCTCGATGTTCTACAAACGCACACTGGGTCTAATTTCATGCTGGAAGGGGCTAACATGAATTCTACAGCCCCAAGAAGCACAGAAAATAATATGCAGGCTTTATTCATAGTCTATTTTTATTCAGATTTTGTTTCACTGATTAAAGGGATGTGAAACAGCTGGAAAATTCAATGTCTTAAGCTTGCCTGTGCAGAGGATGGGGCATAAATTGACAAGTGTTCTTACTTACCATGCACATTTTAGTTGATTGATTGCACTTAAAATCTACGGGAGAACCAAGCGTGGCAGGTTCAAGCCTATGATTTTTCTGAGTAAATGAAACAAATTCCATCACCATCATTGCCAAAATTTCTTCACTTCCTCGGTTTGACTTCCTGATTTTTTTTCATTGTTACTGCAGCTCGGCACCAATGGAGTTACGGGTTTTTTCCTCAGGAACATGCTGAAAACATCTTTTTAAATGTGCTTGTAGTTGTTTAAAATGAATAGATGAAGTGATGGTTTAGTTCCCTCTTAATTCTCTCTTAGGATTGTCTTTGCTAAGAAAGACAGAAAAAGAATGAAATCCGCACTTTTTTGTCTTCATTCTTTCCTACCTACTGTTTTGTCCTAGTAAATATTAAGATAGATAAATTTCTAGTAATAACAGTGCTTTCAAAACCCTCTTTTTACCCTCTCCATTATAAAAGTCATTCATCTAAACTTCTCACTGGTAGTGATAGTCTTAATTTCCTGCAGAAATAGCTCACAGAATACATAATACTCATCATTATCTTTGTCACAGCTCATACAGATCCTGTTCTGAGGCCACCTCTCCTGCAGCAGAGCTCTGGCTGAAGGAGCTGCCCTGGGTTGGCCAGTGCCAGTGCCGGCAGCAGATGACTCCCAACGAAATCAAAACTCCCATCACATTCACATTTTCCTTATACCTTATCTGACTGGCAGGAGATTAGCCCTTACACTGTATTATTCTTATCCAGCATATTCCTTTTCATTTTTGTCATTTTCCAGGTGCTGCCTTTTCTAGTTAGTGGCCATAAAAGCCTGTGACATGGCAGACCACCTACTTACTCCCATTTCCTGATCAGTTCCATGATGGGGCTGTGGTCGCCACCGAGCATTTTTCTTCCATTAAAAATTCGGAAAGAACTTTGATTCTCACAGGAAGGGAAGAGCTGTAATAGAAGGGAGAATGTTCTGGAGAATATGACATGTTCTTTTCCCACTTCTCTTCCTCCGCTCCCCCCCCAAGACAACCATGAATAGAACAGACCTGGTTTGGGCTTTTTTTTACTAGGTTTTCCTTATTTTCCTTTTAAAAATTTAGCATGACTTCCCAGTCAAAAAAATGGGCAAAATCACCACGTGTCCAGTCACACTAAAATTTGTGTTAATAGATGGAAACAAATTGTAATTACTGAAGACTGGAGGAAGATCAGCTGATTAATACCTCCCCACACACAAATGTCAAGTAATCATTCCCAATTTCCTTCACAAATTTCATTATGGCAAAACGACTGTCACTGTTTCCGGAGGAATTTTGTAGTCTTGTGTGTTCGTGCTCACTTCTCTGGGAGGCAAAATATTCCTTCAATTGTTACACTTTCAGGAATGTACCACTTCAGTTAGCTAACTCGTCAGGTAGTGCATTGGCAAGGTCTACAAATGTTTCCTGTGAAAAGAAAATCCCCAGGTACCAGTCAGCAGTAGGAATGAGTCACTCAATAGGATCACATCCTACACTTGAGATTTGATCACTTGTATAAAATCCAGGAGTTCGGTTTTATGTCATGTAATGTTGTCCCTTGTCTCTCTTGCTTCCTATCTCCTTGTTCCAAGAATTTAAAAAAACCCAGGGTCTCCTTGAAGTGCTTGTCTATGTATGCATTGAATACTGAAGCACTGGAAGCTGAAGAATTTTAGCTTCAGCAGTACTCAGATTTGCATGGCTCCCACACACCCCACTTTTGCATTCCTTTCCCCATGCATGCCATGATGGAATGACCACAGTGAATTGGCCTGCACAGGCTGTTGAGTACTGCAATTTGGTAGGTGTTGAAGGTAGACTGTCCAGTTCTGACATGCCATCACAGAAAAAAACCAACCCCAAGAAACAAAACAGAAAAAAAACAAAAAAAACAACCCAGAAACACTTTGGTCCTTTTCTGTTCTATGGAAAAAAGAGTTGCCTATTATTTTGGGGGCCAGAGGGGTCAGAGTATAACCCCCTTCTGTCTGTGTTGGTCTGTAGGCCAGGAGTGTCGGTATGAGCCTGCTTTAGTCGGCCAGGCTGACTCTTCTGCCAGACCCAAGTCCAACTGCTGTGTGAGCAATTCCCTGCTACTCCTTCACGGGATCTTCCCGTGCCCTGCTCCGTAACGCAGGCTGGCCCACGTGCAGCAGATGCTGCAGCATGTAACGTCGCTCCTGCAGCGGGTGAAACGTGCAAAGCTGTCAGATAATGCTGCGTGCTGTGCCAGTGACCGCTGGGTCCTGTACCCGCAGCCTGACGGTGCCTGCCTCTTGCAGGACCCGGCAAAGCCTTCTGGATCAGGTCATCCCTCTGTGCAAGGGCAGGCACGCTGGCCGCTCTGGGCTCCACGCCTCACAACCAGCATCAGGTTGGATTCCTCTGTAGTTAATGCAGAGGTGGCTTGGACAGCAAAGTCACCTGGGCAGCCTCCAGTGAACTTGTCAGTCACTTCTCAAGGCACCCAAACTTCCCTTTATGACCTCTCAGCAGTACCTCCACAAGGAAGCCCTTTCATTTAGTTCCTGACCATGCAGACTAAGAATGGCAGATGCCCACGTCCTGGAGCAGGAAATTCATTCCAGCAGTGACAGCGGGGCAGAAGGGGCAATCACTTCCCAATTCACGGTCCGTACCCTGAACTCTGAGCAGGAGGAAAAGCATTTGTGTGTCTCCCACCACTCAGTACTCGGTGCCACTAGAGATTTGGTAGTTGACCAGTGGCAGATTCTCTGTTTTGGGAAGATCATTAAAAAAACTTGTTCAGCCACTTATTACTTTGCCATGTCATCTGCCCGGACACTTGAGCATGTTATCAGATGGACTCCATCACCTTAAAGTCGTGGCTGATGAAGAGAAGATGCGCAGCTGATTCCCAGATAAGTTTATGTATGCTTCACATATACACAGTCTATGTGATCCTGCCTTGTCTAAAAGCCCCCTGAAGGTCCGTGTTTCGGGTTTGGCAGCGGGGGGGAGCTACAGGGGTGGCTCCTGGGAGAAGCTGCTCGAAGCTTCCCCGGCTCCAGGTGGGACCTGCCTCTGGCCAAGGCCGAGCCCCTCAGTGGTGGTGGCAGCACCTCTGGGAGAAGAGATTTAAGAAGGGGAACCTGCAGTGAGGGAGGAGATTGGAATGTGAGAGAAACCCCTGTGCGGACCCTGAGGTCAGTGAAGAAGGAGGAGGAGAAGGGGCACCGGAGGAGGTGGATGCCCCCACAGCCCCTGGTGAGACCAGACGGCAGGCTGTCCCCCCCCAGCCCACGGAGGGGAGCGGGGGAGCAGATGCCCACCTGCAGCCCGGGGAGAGAGGAGCCCACACAGGAGCAGGGGGTGCATGCCCCCAGGATGGCCACCGCTCCCTGGGAGAGCCCACACTGGAGCAGTCTGTGCCTGGAGGACTGCAGCCCGTGGAAGGGACCCGCGCTGGAGCAGGGAAAGACTGAGGAGGCGGGCAAGGGGGAAGGAAGGAGCAGCAGAGACAACATGTGATGAACTGGCCCCAAGCCCCATTCCCCATCCCCCTGCGCCGCTGCGGAGGAGGAGGTAGAGAAAATCAGGAGTAAAGTTGAACCTGGGAGGGATTAAACCTCCCTCCCTGTCCTTGTCTCGACCCACGAGCCTTTCGTTGTATTTTCTCCTCCCCATCCCACCACGGGGGAGGACTGAGCGAGCGGCCTTGTGGTGCTTTGTTGCCAGCTGGGCTTAAACCACAACAGTCCAGCAAAAATCAGCTGTGATGTGCCTGTTCCTACACCTCTCAGAACGCATGTTGGCTCTGCTCGCCTGTCACTCACGTCAGTCATTAACCAAGCCTTGCCTTTCTTTAGCTCACAATCCAAATATTTAAAGGCTGCAGAAACGAGCGTAACCTGCTCAGCAATGTCTGGCCCCAATAAAAAGGTCTGATCGATAGAAAAGCTTATCCAGGACAGATCGATGCAGCCAAGCAGAACAGCTGCTCACCTTCCTGCTGTCATAGTTTTACTCTGAGATCACCCTGTCTGTGACTGAAGATTTCTTTTCTGAAGCCAAGGGCTACAGTTGTCTCTCCAACCATTTCAATCCTGAAGCCACAGAGGGTGCTCTCACCCATCACAAGACTCCTTAGGAAGCCTGCCTTTCTTTTCCTTTACTTTGCTGATACCACTAGTGGATCAACACTTAAAACCTATGAAAGCCTTTTTCTATCTTCATCTGTCAGTGAAGACCTGGTTTTGGTGGCAATGATAGAATAACAGAATGGTTTGGGTTGGAAGGGACCTTAAAGATCATCTAGTCCCAACCCCCCTGCCATGGGCAGGGCCACCTTCCACTAGACCAGGTTGCTCCAAGCCCCATCCAACCTGGCCTTGAACACTGCCAGGGATGGGGCAGCTACAGCCTCTCTGGGCAACCTGTTCCAGTGCCTCACCATCAACATAAAAAAATTCTTTCTCATATCCAAGCTAAATCTAACCTCTTCCAGTTTAAAACCAGTGCCCCTTGTTCTGTCAGTACAGGCTCTCATAAAAAGTCTCTCTCTGTCATCGTTGGGAAAGGGCTAGGTCTTGATTGCAAGCTCTTGCCTACTTTACTTCCCAATAGGCTTTTCCAGAAGTTAAAATCTAAGTTTTTTGGCCTAATACTGTATTCATATTCTGTCCAATTCAAGAAATTACCCTGCCTGTGCTCTTTCTTATGTCATTGGCTTTCAGAGATGCAACTTTTCTGCCCATCTTGGATGCCAGGCAGGTGTTGGCTTTTTTTGTTGTTACCGTTTTTATCCTACACGTAACAGACCCTTTCAGAAAGTTAATTTCTTCACGTCTGTACCTTGGCTATCCCCAAGTCCCAAAGCATTCCTGGGGTTTACGAGTGGGGTCCTATTCTGGCCCTGTAAGCTCTGGTGTGTAAGCTACTCCTGCTGGAGGTGACAGGCAGTGTGACTGTACGTACTGATAAGCACTTGACAGGTGACGAATGGTTGCTGACCAGCAACTGGAGCTCACTGACGTATTACTCACATCTTTCTCCTTGTTTCTCTCAGCACCCATGGAGATTACGGGAGCCTCTTAGAGTAGCAATGGTAAGTGGAATTGGGGAACAGAGGATGCATCTGATCTGTTTATTTCCAGAACACTTGGTGCAAGCTCCAACAAACAGAGTGGAGACTGCAGTGCCCACAATGAAAGTACAGCCTGCCACGTTCCTCTGGCTGCTTGCTATGCTGAATCCCTTCACTTCTGCAGTGTAAAGATCACCAAAATCCCCTAGGAAAGCTTTCCAGGATCATGTCCTCTTAAGAACCAATTTTTTTAAAAGGTCACTATGCCTCTAACAGATTAACTAGATGTGTATCTGCATCTTCAAACATCTACACAATGATTAAAAAAAGCCCAAACCAGCACAGATTTTAGCTATGCCTGAAGAAAGCTAGAAATGATGCTAAATCCTGCACTCAGCAGCCACCACCTCTGAGGCTATGGACAGCAGCCGGTTGTCACGACCCAGGCTGCACAGACCAGGGAGTAGTGTTGAATTTGGAATTCCCTCGGGCTAAATTAGGGTGAAACGACACCAAAGGATCAGTTAAAAATGTTATTCATGACAGAAGCAAACTGAACAGGGGAGGCATGGTAGTAGGTGGTGGGGTTTCTCACAACAGGAATTGGCATGAGACTACTTCTGTAAACCATGTAACCACATATATCAACGCAGGGAATAAAGAGATCCCTCGCGTCGAGTCAGGAGGTTGAAAGCAGACCCTCTTGCTTTCTAGACTCCTTCTCAGAGAGGAGCCCAGGGGCGGCTGGATCCACTCCTAGCCCCAGGCTTGGTCAACGGGTTTGTGTCTTAAAGGGATGAGGTGTAGGGGTTGTGGAAAAGGAAAGAGAGAAGACAGAGAGAGAGAAAAAGGAAAAGAGAAAGATTTCACCAGCCCTGGGTCCAGCGTTGGTCCAGCCAGCCAAGGGGTCTGCGTCCGGTGGGCTTATACACCTGGGGCTTCAGTTTGTGTCCTTTTAGCATGCTTGCCCTTCCTTCGGGCAGGCACTTGAACTCATTAGGCTAATGAGCAGTTTGTGAGCCTTTGGGCTTGGGGGTCGTTTGGGGGGTAACTTCCCGTTCCCTGCAGTCGTGGCCATTTTTTGATCTCTGTATCAGAGCAGGGAGCTGGGCACCCTCCAGCACACCCTCCTCACCCCGTTTCTGGTGGGTGCTGATCGGCTGCTTTTCACCTGGGGTTCCTTGTTATGCAGAGTTCGTCTTTAAGCAGAACCTGCCCCACCACGATGTTGGAGACATTAACTCTTTCAATCTCTCACACCGGATCAGCCTGCTTAAGGACACAGTCATCGAGTTGCTGTTGGCAGTTGAGCCCAACAGTTCCCATGGGCTCCTAACCAGGTGAGCACCATTCCTCCTCTCACCTCAGAGACATTTTATGCAGTGAAAATCCCGTCATTACTTTACCAGAGCTTTTATGTGTACCTGATAGTCTGATGCTTGACCAGAGCACTAGCTTTGCTTTATAAGCAAGTTTCTTGCCTGCCCATTTAGATTTCAAGAACACCAAAGAAAAAGCATCCCGGAATATGCTCCTGCTGTCTGTTCTGGGCTCTCTTCTTCCCTGTGGGCTCTCCAGACTAGGTAGGGAGCAGACCATGGACTGGATGAACAATACCTACCTGCTCTTACTGGCCAGCTTTCCTGTGGACATACACCTGCATGTGGCTGTCTAAACATACATAAACAATAAAAATTCTGTCTGCACCACAGTTCATCCAACAAGTTGCTTGTGTTGGGAGAAGCACATGTTCAATGTTACAAGTGCAAGTGGGTACACCTGAGATGCCTGTCCTAAGTGACAGTATTTTCCTGTAGTAACACAGACATGAGCTTTTCATCACAGTATGGTCTGACCTTTGCTCAGATCTTTACACCACCTAAGTATTAAATATTCTCTTAAATGCCACACTGAAATGAATATGTGACAAATGGAGATTTCACTTTCCTCTGCACGGTTACTTAAACAGTAAAAATCAGCAGTACTACATGCATCTCCTCATGGATCTGCCTTCTCCATGAGAGCATAGCATCGCTGCCATGATTCATTCTGTCACCGTGAAGCTTCCTCATTAGAAATACACAGCTGCAATCAGCATCCTTCTGTATTCTTGGTATAGTAGCAGTGTAGGTAAGGACAGAGTTGGTATTGTTAACCAAGATCAAACTAATAATGAAAAAGGAAGCAGTTCACATAATTGGGGGTTTTATCCCTATTATCCGTAACTATTTCACGAATCTAGAGATAAAACTAAGAAAGCAGTTCTGCTTGTTGTGATGTCAGCTTTAATGTAACCTTTCTGATTAACAAAATCAGACAGCAATTAAACAGTGATCAAATTAGTCTTTATTGGCTCATTGTTTGTAACATCTGTAAGGAAACTGCCTGGAAATGTAATGGGTGGATCTTTTATGCCACAGTACTATGAAACAAAACTAACAGCAAAAAGCGACAGGCTTATTGCATGAATATTGATGTACACAGCAGAGGGAGATAACATTCTGACACAAGCCCTTAAAAAAAAGGGTACTGTAATTTTGTTTAACCAAAATTCGTATTTAACAACAAATATGGTTTTCTGCAAAAATCTTATGCTGCCACATACAACCCCGTTACTTAAGTACATCCTGTTTGGGCACTTTTAAGTTTTTCCAGCGCCTCAAAATTACTTTGTATTTTTCACTTTCAGTTTTGTTAGATACTTTTTTTAAGACTACCCGCATAACTACAGCAGTTCCTGTTTCTTTATCTTCACCTACTATGAAATCCAGCGTGTCACCAACTTTCACCTGGAAACAGAAAGAGAAGATGAGTGATTATAAACATTCCTTGGGGAAAACAAATGCCCACATACTATGTCCCATTTTAATTTTGTTCCTTCCATTTAATATTCTTATCTTGCAGGAGAGGAAGAAGGCAGGCAATACTTGACCCAGTATAGATCCTCCAGCTATGAACTTCTAGGAAAGCCTTAGCAATAAGCAATTAAAATGTCTCATGACCTTCTCTGCCAAGAGCTTTACCCTTCCTGTTCTACAACCAACACCTAACTGTGAAAAAGGTGTAATGTAGTATGTTTTTTTCCTGAAGGGTGTTTCCTGCCAATCTTTTTGTATCAACACAGACACAAACAGCAAAATGCAAAGTTCTAGCTCCCACCTTTAAAACAGCTTAAAGTGTTTTAAAGAACAGAGTGCTGGTCAACTGCTCTTCTAACTGTGCTCCTGTGTGCTCTATTACAGACAGAGTAACCTTTCCTGAGCTACCCCAGTTTCAATCCCTATCATCAAACTTTCTCTTTTTCTTTAATCATGTGCCTGCTCCACCAGTATCTCAGATTTAGTCATTCCCACTCCATCAACCTCGCATCTATCATCACTTCCTTCAACAACTCGGAAAGTTCTGTCCTTGCTGCTGTCTGCCTTCTCCTGACTTTCAGCCTTAGATTTTGCTCTCTAATAACACAAGTCTCCTGTCTGCCTTAGGCAGTAATGCCTTACCAAGAGAATCATAGTCACACACACACAAAGCTGGAAGTGGTGTTAGCAATGCCATTAATTCACCTTTGCAGAGCGATTTAGAGGGAGAAGAGGAGGTCATGCCTTAGTTATTTTCTTGTATGGTATTAAAAGATTTAAATTTTAAAAAGTCTTACAGTTCTACTTTTCTTCCATAGTTTTTCTCCATTCAGCCTGAGTTCATTATTGTAGAATGCATCTTCTACTTTACTGAAGAAAAACAAGGTTTTATTGCATTTACAGTGTGCAGCAGACCAAATGCAATTGTTTCTTTGCAGACACACAAGAACACCATTCATGTGCAAGGCACATTTCCACAACTCTCATTTGCGCATAAAGGATACGTTTATTTAAGGTCAGGACAGACTTGAACTGGAAGTAAAGAAAAAGTCTTTCATAGATATTAAATGAAATAATACAGTTGCTCTGAGCCACAGGTGCAAGCAATAAAAAGCTGCTTCTGACAACCTGTCTCCTGAATACCCAATGCATAATGTCCCCTTTCCTGCATCAGCCAGTTTAATAATTTTTAAGTGATCAAGTTATACTAATACTCTGTTCTAACAACATTGCAATATAAGGCTTCTGCAGGTTGCATTAGATCAAACACTGTGATATATTTATAGACTGCACATTTACCTGGTTGACCTAGTATGTTAGGTTTATACTTACCATCACCTATTTCTACAGCCATTAAGTAGCATACTATTTTACTCCCTCAATCTCAAATTAGATCTTTTTGTATTACTTAGTACAGTATTTTGTGTTGTCTTCATTTTAAATAAATAGTAACTGACAAAAAATGCCTCCTCAGCAATCTTAGAAATATCGCCAACAGCGAGAAGCAGAGAACAGGCTGTTTCAAGGGAGGTAAGGTGAAACAAACAGGAACACCCATACATCCAAAACATATTTTTAGACAGTCAAAACAGCTACACAAAAAAACCCCCAACACCAAATACTGAGTTATTCCAGCAATAAAAGTGTATCAAAACTCAAATTTTGCATGACATCTTTCTCATCAGCAGGTTGTTTCTTCCATACTTACTTCCTTGCAATGTCTAGACCAGCTTTCATGATCACATCATATCGAAGAGACTGCACTACTTTTTCAAGATCTTTGTAATCTTTTACTACATTGGGGTCATTTTCAAATTCATCTTCCAAATCGCTCTCCTCTTCATCTTCATCCTCTTCTTCCTCTTCTTCCTGTACGGTTTGTCTGCTCCTTTTAGAGCTTTTGTTACTTTTGTTCCGCAGAGAAAGTACTGAGAAATACTCTGGAGAAAGTCTTAGCGCACAGAGTTTTACTGGGGAAAAGCTGGAACATCTTCTGTAGTTTACTGTGCTTGCTTGACAGCTACAGAATACGCTTCTCCTCCAAGAGGGACATAGTTTATTAGAAGGGAATTTCTCCCACAGTCCAAACCAGACATTTAGTTTTCTAAAAGCAGTGATGGGGAGTCTGAAGCCAGTCATAGTATACCCTAAAATAAAACAAATATTCGCATGTAAAAATGAGCAACCGCTTTGAGTACTGGAAGGATTTCTCCAGGTACGGCATAATAGTTACTGCAAAAAGATGGATTATCTAGTTCCTCACAGCGCAACGCCTCATCTAAGAGCACAAGGCTATACTGGCTTTAAGATCGGCCTTTCTCACTGTCTACCATTACAACGAGCTAAAACACCAGATGAAAAACAAATGCTAAAACCCCCAGTGGAATACTCCGGTCACAATTCCTTTTCTGGTGTTCAGTATTAACTGTCCAAACACATTTGTGGCATTTTCCTCCCTACATCTGAAATACAATTCACAAAAGAAACAGAAACAAAGTTAACTATGTCATAAAAAGCGCAGGGAGACCTACATTTATCACAACTCATTCTCAATAAAAGCAACTTGCTCAACAGCGCAAGCAAGTAAACCCAGAAGAGTTGAAAGCTGCTTAACCTCAGTTTCTGTTCGGACCACAACCCTCCTGCGTGGCAGAGTGCTGCAGAACGTTCCCCCCCCCGTTTCTCTGAATCAGAATTAGCATCATGGTAGAGTTCAGGAGAAGTAACACCGCTTGACGTACTGCAACAGGACCAACGCCAGCAACAACAGTCTCATGTGCGAGCTCCCCCGTTCTGCTCCTTTCTGGAGCCATCTCTAACCTGGGACAAGTAGGTGGAAACACCCCCCCCCAAAAAACCAAAACCAAAACAACAGATGTCTTTCAACACTCCTAGAAACTGATTTACAGTCCTTCCTAGCTAGGTGGAGTGCTGGCTTTTATTATGGCCTTGTATGTGTGGCAACACGTGTTTCTTCATGAGACTGGAGTTTGTTCTCCCCACACCCAGGTGAACTCTGCCGAAATCTGAATGAGGTGTCTGTTGTGGTTGGGAAAAAGCCCTGATCAATGGGGGCAATCACTGGCCAAATAAAAATAACCACACCTCCCTTGGCTTTTTCGTATTTAAATACGTCAACTCAAGAAATACGACGTACGGTTTAAATTTTAGGCCGCTGCAATCGTCACAGAAGACCTACGCCTCTCCTCCGTTTGGGGACAAACTCCCAGAACAGGGATCCGAACGTGTAAACAGTTATTTTCAGTGCTCGATCTTTGTGCCCCGCTGAGGCAGCCGCAGCCAGGCGGGCCGACAGCAGGCCCCAAGTGCGAGGGGCGGCCTCGGCCCCTCACGAACCGTAAGGCCGACGGAGTCTCGCCCACCGCCCGCCCGCTGGGGGGACGCAACCCTGAGGGCCGCTGAAGGCGGGAAGCCCCTTCAAAAGCAGGCAGCCAAGACGACGCCAGCTTTCGCGGCGTGCGATGGGGACCCGCAGAC
>NW_010972820.1:7396159-7408644 GCF_000737465.1 Haliaeetus leucocephalus | reverse complement strand
GAGGGAGCCGGGCGGGCTGAAGCGGGTGCCCTGCCGCCCCCTCCTCCGGCCCGGGGCGGGAGGTCGTGCGCCTCGGCCCGAGATCCGTCCGAGTCGTTTCCCGTTACCGTTTTCCCCATCGTTATTTTTTCCAGCGTGCGCTTTTCCCAATGTAGGCTGGTTTTGGGGGTGGGGGGGAACCGGCAGAGCAGGGGTTTGCCTGCGGGGGTGCCTCGGCAGCAGCTCCCCCCCGGCCGGCTGGCGGCGAGCCCCGCGGGGCCCGGCTCTCCCTCCCTCAGCGCCGATGCCGCTCTCCAAAGCTCGCAGCCAAAGCACTCGGGAGTAATTGTGTTAGTACTTCTCACGTCGTTTTGATCTGACGCGCCTCTGGTTTTCTCTTCGCAATGCTTGTTGGAGCATTTTGCCTCTTACCAGACCAAGCCCACCCCCCGAACGCGGGTGCCGAGGGCCAACCCCGGTTTCCAGCCCCTCAGGCTCTGCCCAGGTGCCCAAACCAGAAAGCAGTGGAAACCTCTCACTGGGGAAATGACTCCAGCAGACGCTAAAGTTTCTTGACCACAGATTAATTTGAAAGGCTTGGCCACCGTGACAATCTAATCCAAATCCCACTGTGGCCTGGGTTTCCCCTGTCCTTATCTTTGTTACCTTCCTTCACATTACGTCTCCCTCTTTCACTCCACATCTCCGTTACCGGTGGTAATCCGTAATCCCTTCTCTTTGGAGCTCAGAAACTAGGAGAGGTCCGTCCCTCCTTCTGCCTTCTCCCAGCTTTCTCTCTGCCACACACAGACCACACCTCTCCTGGTGCTTCTGAATGCTCTGATTGCTCAGCACTTGGGGAGTTCTCTGTACCCGTACAAAATGGGTACAAAAAGCAACCCCATCACATTGGCAGCATCTTGCCCTGATGTAAATGGCTGTACAAGGTTCAGGGTAATTTTGGCAGACGTAAGAGCTCCTCAGCTTTAACGTTCTGCTTTAAAATGCCCGTCACCTCACCTGAAAGACCAAGCCTCCCTTGGAAAATTATCAGCAAATACAGCAAGTGATATAACTGTGGATCTACTGCTGCACAGCAGCTGTGCAATAAGCATGGGCCTTGTAAGCGATTGCTTACTTTTACACCTGTATAAACTTTGTCATAAAATGTTTGAATGAGAGTTTTTTATGTCAGAGATATTTTGTAATGGAGCAATTCCTTGGCAAAGATATTTCCTCTCCTTAGAAACCTCACCGGGAAGGAAGCTGCAAACATCTTTACGTCTTTATGTATTTTGAATGTTCCAGTTCCCAGTACTGTGAGATTCTGACCAATTTCAGTTGGGATTATAGCTGTTAGCTTTTTAGCACTTTTCCCCCCATATGTCTTAAAATATACATACATCCTTATTGAGGAAAAAAAAAAGTTGGTAACTTACTTGCATTCATAGTGGCACATAGTGAGTCAGAACAGAAATTAATATTCGAACAGTGGGGATTCCCTGAGCAGAAATCCCTCTCCCGCGGGGGGGGGGACCCCACACCCAAAACCCAACACATACCCCCTAAACCTAGTTTTCCATACACCCCATTCTTTTCAGAGCTCTTAGAATTTGATTTGTCTCACATAGGATTAAAGTAATGCTCTAACTAAGAGTGAAGGTAACTTACTCTTAGTAAAGAAAGATATAAGTATTGGTGCCTTACTAGGCTATTCTGGCATTACACATCTTTACTGCATATTCCTGTTGAAAGGCAAGGTAAAGAACGTGCCTAAAATCACTCTGTCTTTTATATTCTTCAAATATGATGATACAGTGGCATCTTACCAAAACCAGAAAGTAATCAACTCACTGTTCGGTATCCTTTCCTGCAGGTCTTACAGTTTGCAGAAAGTTAATAGTGTGGCACTCAAACAGCTCCCTCTCCAGTCATAGAGGAAATGTAACCTGGAACAGGCATCGTGCATCTGATTTATCTCATAACTGTGCAACCTCAAACAGAGACATCATGTCTGTCACACTTCCTTCATTTCCTAGTCCAGCTACATGTGTGACTGTTCTAGTTGTACTAGTTAGAAGGTACATCATGTTACTATTATGTCTCGGTCGTGAAAGCAGATGCTTACCAAGCTTTTTGTCAGGATTCATTCAGCCCTGGACTGCAGAGGACTGTCAGTGTCACATGGGTCTCCTTGTCGTCGTATTCCCTCCATGCCACAGAGTAAGAAGGGCCATGAAAGCTCTCATTCTTAAGATTTGTACTCCAGTTGTGTGAGGTCTTGGCAACTCCCAACCTGGGTCATCAAGTGCATTTTTTAATGACCAAAAAGGCAAAAAATGAAGTTAATATTAATTACTCCCGCTTTAATTATATGAAACTGTAATTATAATCAAGACGTTCCGGCGGGTTGAAGACCGCAGTATAATTTTTCTCTTCTTCCAGTTTACCATTAGATGGCAGTGAATAGCTCCCTCTCAAAGCTGCCACAAGCTTCTTCCCATGGCTATTCTCATAGGATTGCTTCTTTTTTTTTTCAGTGGAGTCATCTCCTTTCTAGGAAGTGTAATTCCTCTCTTGTTTACGGTTTTCATTTTGTGTATTTGTGGCAGGTACACCCCACACACGCCCAACAGGAAACGAAACTTCTCTGGGCAAGGAGGAGAGGGAAAAAACCCCAAACCCTAGAGGCCACAGGTTGAAAATTGAACTGACCAATCTGACATGCGCCAGGTACACTGAAGTGTTGACCTTTTGGCCAATGGGGATTAAAATGACCACAGATCAGATTCGACAGGGGTATAAACGGGGTCCTGCCAGAGGACATTTGTAGCCAGTCCTCCTTGGAGCAGCGGGTCTGCAGTCAGGGACTCTCCCCTTGGGTCGGGATGCCACCCTGGGTAACTCCTGCAGGTTGAGAGCCCTCATCTTTCAGGTGGGTAATATGCGCATTTTGAGTCATCATTTTAAATTTTAAGAATTCTTAAGTCAGCTCTGTAGTACTAATTCCCCTTACATCATTGAACCTGTGGTTCACAAATGCTATCGGAGTTCTAACTTTTTTACTGAAGAATAAATCTAGGTTTTAACACCTGCTGGATTTGGTTGTACGAGCCTCCGTAACAGTATTTCAGTATACTGCCTATGACCTTCACTCACAAGATTAGTCTTTCAGTTTTGATAGCTCAGAGAGAAAATTCTTAATAGCTTTTGACCTGTATGTTGGAATCTGTAACTGGGAGTTCCCTCCCCACCGCCTAGGGTTTTTTGTTACCTACATTTTCCTGCAAGGTTGGTCAAGTGACGGCAGTAGATCTGCTGACACTCCTTGCATCTCAAAATAAAGTCAAGACTACCATGTTGCCATTCTAGCCCTGTGAGTAGCTCTGACTAACATTCTGCAATGCACATCTCATCAGATTACTTGTCACTGCAGATTTAGCTTCAGCATTACCTTGTTGGAACCACACACCTTTTAAATTACACTGCTTATTTCAAAGTGTACTGAGAAGGTGAATGGACAGTGTTCTATGCATATTTATGCAGCCCGGGAAACCACAGTGTCCCCATGTGAGCATCACCTTTAAGTTTGTCCATATTCATTTGAATAATGAGCTAAAGCTCCCTGACTGCTAATTCACCTCTTCCAGTGTCACACCTATTGTAACTGCTTAGATGTTCTCTTTTCTTAGTCCATAGTCTGGAGGCAAATCCTCTAGCTTGTTACTTGCATCCAGTCTGTGACCAAATAATCCTACCATCTCTTTCTCTAAAGCCTGTCTCTGAAAGCTAATCTTTCATGCGGCAGAAGCTCCTTTTCTAGCCCTTCCAGTGCTGCCTTTTCAGTTGGCATGCTGGTCTAAACGGGTTTCCCTTTCTCACACATTTACCCATATGATCTACTGTGCCATTTTTACTATAAAACATTGGTTTTATTCTCTTCAGGATACCTTTAATGTCTCCAGCCCCCATGTACACTGAAACTTGGCTCTGTGTCTCTCTGCTTACCAACTCTTTGTGTTGCCATTTCATCTCTTGCAATAACAACCACATTATGAACTTCTGTCCACTTTTTCCTGCAGTCACACTGGCAACCTGCACAGACAATCCCTTTCCAGAAGTGAGCGACGTCTCACAAAGCACCTTTGCTTACAGGTTACTTATTCCTTGAAAACTCATCTTAGACATTATAGATGGATAATTAGATGAGTAAGGTAAGGTGGATGAGTTTCAGGTATTGTTTTACATTTCTTTAAGTGATGGAGATATAGGCACTTGCTAAAGTAACATTCTTCTTTTTTTTTTCCCCATCCTTTTCACTACCTGACAATTTGCCTATTCTTTTACAATAGAAGGCTACGCTGAGCCATAATGAGAAAGAAAATGGAGGTGGGCAGTGCAGACTGCTCTGACTAGTGCTGAAGAAGCTGATAGAGGCCACCCTAATCAGTCAGAGCATGGCAACCCACCTAAACCAGAAATACATAGCTACCTTGGCAGTGAAAATCAGTGTTACGTCAGTGGTTAAGCAAATGGGAGGAAAACAGTGAGTAACTTCCTGCAGTCAGCCTGGTATTCAATCCAGCTACTCAGAGATTAAAGGCTGCACAGTTTCACTGCTAATTCTTCTACTTCCCCATTTGGTGAGAGGTTTGCAATGAGATTTGTTTGGTTTTCTCTCACTTTCTTGTTTGTCAATTGTCTAAAACATGATAATTTTTTTTTGTAGGAAAAGTTAATGTACTGTTTCCTAAGACAGGCCTTCAGACTTTCATTCATTCTGTAGTGAACATGCTCAGGTCCTGCTGGTTTTGGTTGCTGCTCTAGGATTTATCTAGCTACCACTAACAGTGGGTGGCAAATGCAATAGAAAGGAAAAGCAATCACTTAAGCATTTGTTATTTGAACCTTACTTCTTAGCCATAAAACTACACATTCCATGAGCAAATGTTAATTAGTTTGAATTATTTGTTTACTTCCATGTTTCCTCTGTATTCTCCTCCAATTAATGGCTCTACTGTTTAGAATATAATGTTCTTTTCTCTAATTGATAGCAACTGATTCAAGATATATGCATGCAAGTCTAACATAATTAATTTCCAATGAGGAAATTTAGATTGTTCCTCCATCTGTGTACAATTAAAGTTTTCTTTTTTTTTTCTTTTTTTAAACCATGTTTTGTGTCAGGTTTGCTTTTAAAAGCAGAAAAAAGGCTGTTCAAAGTACTTCAGCTTCCATCGTGGCTAAGGGACAAAGTTGCCTTGATTAGAATTTATAAATATTACTGCATTAGGAAATAAAAAATTATCTGTAGGTTTCAATACACCTTTGTTATATAAAAAAAGAAATAATATAAATTAAAGTTGCCATAGGGAGGAATAGAATGTCAGAATAATCATATTGCTTGGTGTCAAGGCTATCTTGTCCTTTCACAGAGTCCAGCTCCAGAGGTATAAAAGATGTGTAAATCACACAGCAGGAAGATCTGAGACAATCCGTCTCCCGGGGAAGTGTGTCCTTTCAAAACTTGCTATTTAAACTCTGGATGTTCTCATCACTGTGTGACCACTCCTTCTCTGCACCTTGCCTAATGATACCCTGTGACAAAGGGTTCACCATCTAAAAGATACATGAAGTCTTAACACTTCTCGTGACACACAATACATGTTTCCTTTCAGCAGTTCATCTTTTCAAAACCTAGACTGGTCCCTTTTTCTGTTATGAAGTGGGAAGAAGAGCTGGTCTACCTTCTATAACTTGTCCATTTATACACCTTTTAATCATATTTGTTCTTATTTTTTCTTCTAAAATAATCAGTTCCAACTTTCTCTGTTCCTGTTTATCAGATTTCTCCATGTTTCATTCTCATTACCTTGTTATCTCTGCCTGTCCTGTACTCAAAACTAGAAATTACCCAGAAAAGGTTACAAAAGAATAAGCCTTTCAGGATGCCATGCAGCAGTCATGACTAGGAATGAATTCTGAAACTGAGTACTCTGTAAGGCAGCTCCGCTTTTATATAGATATAAATATAGATTATACTTATTATCTTTTTGGTAACTGTGGATAAAAATCTGCCCTGTCTAGTGGCAAAGAGAAGGCAGTAAGTGAAGAGAAAAAAAAAGCAAACAATAACAAACAAAAAAGGGAAATGGAAGAATACTAGACTCAAATTGCAAGATACAGATTTTCAACACTTCTCAAGGGAAGATAAAGACTTCCACTGTTACCAGAAAAAAATGCTTGGTAGGCAGGGCTAAAAGCATAGGTCATGAAATGTGTCAGGGATAGAAGAAATCCCAACAGTCATAAACTAATTATGGTGGTTAAAATGACTAATAAGAATGCAGAGATTTTCAGTGAACATTTTTTCATTTGTTTGGAAAGAAGCAGAATGAAGTAGTAGTATAATATCAGGATAACTAACTTTTCATCCACTGGTAAGAGAGATAATGCAGAATATCGTACCCAATGGGAGAAATCACAGACTTAAAGAGCTAGCACTCAAGCTAATGGTGAGAAGAACTTGGTTGCACTAATTGCTATTAGTAATAAGTCTTATCATAGAAGGAAAATTCAAGGAGATGGTAAAAGTGCTAACATTGCACTATTGTTCAAGATATGGAGCGAGATAATCTCAAAGTTGCATCAGATCACAAACATTATGAAACTGCTGCTGTTGCAAAAAAGACAAATTTCTTTCTAAGCTGCATCAACAGAGTTGTTGAGTGCTGAACTCTCAGCTTGAGTAGAGTGTGCTACTTTGGACAACATGATCTAATGAAGATAGATTTGAGAGAGTACAAAGGAAAGGGACAAAATTGCATAGGAATCCTATGAAGAAAGTTTCAGGAACTGAAACCATTCCTCAAAATAAGGGAAAATATAGTGGTAAATGTCTGAGCTAATCATCTACACTCTTTTGATAGTCAGTGAAGAGATGTAGGCATCTCCAGGATGTGATTAATCTGTTTCCCTTCATCATCTAGAAAAATTTTCCAGGGAAACTCACTCAGATGTAGACAGCTGCTGCACGCAACCCTTCCTTTTTCCTCTCAATGAGAAGTGCTTCATATGTTTTCAACCAGTAAACACTTTGTTAGAATCTGGCCATCATTATTATCTGTGCGCTTTACTATGGTGATGTAATTAATAAATCATTACTTTAAATCTGCAGCAAAGAAGGCTTTGTATTAAGAGAAATATTCTACAAAGATAGTTGTCAAAGAAACAGGAGGCCTATGGGCTGTGGAATACCCTTCACTGATTTTTTCTGAGAATTATGTTTAAACCTGCCTCAGATCAGAAGATGGAGAACATGACCTTTGATTATTTTTACTTCTTCATGTCTATAGACCTGTTACTTCACGTTATGCCTCATGAGTTGAAGAAAAGCCCTGTCTTGGTTTTGTCCCATACCAAGTGGCATTATCCCAAACAATTCCTGAGCATGATTCAGGGGTTGGCCCAGGCCAGGGACAACTACCTACCAATAGGCAGTTTAGATTCAGCCTCTGTTTTCTGGAGGCTAGGAGAGTTTAATAGTATGGATGTGGCTACACATGCCAGTTGGCCTCAAGGCCAAAGAACAGGCTCTGCTACCATTTAATTTGTTTGTATTGATGTCACCCAAGAGTTTGTTTGACTTAGGGAGAAAGATGTGCTTTCAAGCACATCTGAAGCCACACCTAATTGTGTAAGCTGACACCATCCCTTGAAGTCTACCCAGAAGTCAAAAGATCCATGGGTATTAGGGCAGCAACTCTTAAACATTTCTTCTTGGGACTATTTCTGGAATCACAGTTTCACTTCTGCTCAGAATTCCAGGCTTATGATTCCAGGGCTGGAAATCATGGCTTTGTTTACTTCCATAACTATATACCGCTAATTAAGCAGCCCAATGCTTTTTGCGTAAGATCAACATAGAAGGGAAACAGTGGCACTGCTGGAATGCTGGTGTAATGAGGGTCTGGACCATGACAGCAAGGCCCATGTCTGAAGACACGTATAGTTGAATCCAATTGACATTTATTACCAAGTGGAGATTTACAGGACCACCAATCATGCCTTCCATTAAAAGCTCTGCTTACATAGATTTAATATAAACCCTCCACTGGAAGAGGGAATGTAATCCTCAATATATATTCCAAGTTCTTACCCAAGGCACATGCCAAACAGCTTTGTCCGGTTGTCTAAAATCAGTTTCAACCAGCCAGCTCCCATCAGTATTTCAGTTTTGTTCTGCAATGACAGTGAATGTGCAACTGTAAGGAAGGGTGCTTCAAAAAAGCTGGCAAATTTTGATTACATGGTTGAAGCTCTGATGCTGCTGCAAGATAGGTCCTTTCCACTAAACAAGTAGCAAGAGAAGGGCCAGCCTAGCTTATCAAAAAGATAGTGTTCCTATATATTAGGAAATATTGACCTGTGAGTTTCTCAAGGCAAAATCCTTATGGCAAAAATGGACATCAAAGAAACTTATCACCAGATGATGTCAGCATAGATCAGCACATATGGGCTAATTGATACACACTGCAAAGCTGGATTTCTCTCTTCAAAGTTGTCTTTTGAAAAAAGATCAGGTTCTGATATATAAATGCATAACATTCACACATGGGTATTAACTAAAATAACTCATAATATGACCCAGGTGAGTACCGAGAGCTGCAGTGCACTCTAGCATGAGCTTGAAATGGATGAAGACCCTGGGATGAGCCACAGGGTGTCGTGAATTCTAGTCTATGCACAGCCAAGGAGAGTGAAGAGCTGGTTGGGAGCACAGGATCCAGTGACTCTCACTGGCAATTTATGCTCCTAAAATATTTAAGTTTAGATGGATCGAGATTGGCAGCTAAAAGGCAAGAGTAAATTAATGGTTAAGTCAAAATTAGTTCTCATGAATTCCACTCAATGTTCTGGCTACACTTATTCTGCTAAAGCTTGACCAAATTTAAATACACTACTTACATGGCTTGGAGACTACTTCTCTGCTTCCTTTTATAGATGACTAATTTTTTTTTTTTCCTGCCTGTCATTTTAGCTGATCTTGTTTGCTAATGCATTATACAAAGCAGCACAAGTTTTGCTTCTGGTGACTAGATTGAAAATTACGCCTATTGGAAAGTTCAATCAAGTCAAAAGTCATCAGTGGAATATATAGATGAACTTACATTTAACCCAAAAGATCAAAGTAATTTTTTCCCTTCTCTTTGTTAAGCTTTCTCATCAAATATTATGTATTTAACTGGGAGAGGTGCTGGGTACTATTCTGACCCAGAAAAAAACAAAGGAAGCAGAACAATGGGGATTTAGCAATAATATTTGACACTATATCTCAGCATCATGAAAGCTCTTAGAGCACATTGCTACCAAAGGATGTTTGATTTGGAGAGTATATTGTTTTTTCTGACAGAAAAAAATCAGAAGTGCCTTTTGGCCACCAGATAGCAGTGCTTCACTTTGTACAGTTCTCAACTCGATTACAGGATTTCTTGCCTCGTAGAAAAATCCATATATTGGGTCCTGGTCTCTTGCTCAGATACATCTTTTGCAGACTTCATTATAGACTACAGCTGAAAAAAGTAAAGATTTTGGAATTAGGAGTGCAGGTGATTTATGTGTTCAAGAGGAATCAAGAATATTGCAGCTTTCCTGAATGGGGAGAGTTGGTCGCAGAAATCTAATGTAGTGTAGGCATTATAATTATAATTTCCAATGACAAAAGTTTCAAAGAAAATCTTGGGCTTAAAATATTTTTAGCACTTTTGCCTTGCTGCCAGTACATTTCCTTATTTGCATTAGTATTTCATGAATATTTCAGAAAGGCGTGGTTTTTTGGCCTCAGAACATAAACTTAACATAGTTTTATTATTTCAGTAATTCATAATTTCTGCCAAATGTTTTAAAACCTCTGCATTTTTATTTTTAAATAAAGGAACAGACTTTATAATGTTTTTAGCAAGAAGAAAGATATCCCCATTTTCACTGAAAATTGTTAAAACACCGAAAGTGCAATACACTATATAATAATAATTAGCAGTTTTATAATGCTGTGTTGGTTCATGTCACCTTACAAGAACTGTGCACCATCCTCATTTTTTACAGATGCAGTTCTAGACCTCAGGTGAGATGCACTGGGTAGAGAGAATGGGAAAAGCCATCTGATAGTTATTCCCTCATCCTCCTCTGTCCCAGCTTTGACATTAACGTGTCTCAGCTGCTGCTTTAATCTGCAGCAGCCAGTTATGATCCCACAGGATCATGCAACAGCTGTATCACTTCCTTTTCTCCCAAACAAGGCAGGAGAGATGATAATGGAAACCATCTCTGTCAGCTTTACACTAGAATATTCTTCGCTTTGGCTGTTGTAGAGCCCTAACTGGATTCCCTTCCTTTTGCATCTCCTCCAGGGGATCTGGTGTCAGAATAGTGTGAGCCCTCACTTTATTGCTGTGATTCATGTGACTTCTCCCACAGGGAATTTCACTTTTCTGTAGCATTAGGCATGTCTACTGAGTGAAAAGATCACCTTCCCTCCTGTTTGTGATTTCATTTAACTGTGATAACTAAAGCAAAGTCTTTGCAAGGAAAAGCAGTAATAGGAAAGTTTCCAGCTTTCTCACCCCTCTTTTAAGTCAATTATAGTTTCCTTTTTTTTCTTCCTGTATCTCTCTAATCGTGAAAGCCCATCTTCTGGTAACCAGCTTTCAGCAGACAAACAGTGAATATTCAGGGACATAAGACCCTCAATTTGATGACTATTCCCATAGTTACTCTACAGGTAGACTATGCCTCTAATACTTGGGAACCGGACTCTGACTACGATCAGGGATGTATAAAAACCAAGGAAATGTTACTTCATGAGTGCTTCAGGCTTAGTGTACCTCTCAGAAGATCTTTCATCTTGGTATAGAATAAGGATTGATATCTTGGGTGGTACAGCTGGCAAAATGCCTTTATTCCTGGAAAAACAAAATAACTACAGCTTTGTCAGGCGTTCTGAAGCAATTAGCGTGGGACTGGGTTTAGAATTACATACATATTTTGCCTAACACAAGTCCCAGCATCCAGTTCTGCAGCATGTCTCCCCATCTCCTGTGCTTCAGGACCGAGTTCTAGCAATGCCCTCAAAAACTCCTGAAATGCAGTCCCGCCCCTGGAGACGGCGAATGAGTTATGTAGTGCTGAACTTTGATATCTCCTCACACTTTGTTCTGAGATAAATATGAAGATACACCATTTTAAAATCCGTTGATTAGTCTGAGCTAACAGGACATCCTCCTTTTAAATGGAAGTGACTGCTTTGTCACAATAAAATCGGCACATCGGTGTCTCTTTTTGTAGTTTATAAAGCGGTCACAGACTATTTTTGTTAATTTGCCCGTACACTGAGATACCCGACTGATTTGGTGAGGCATTGGCACAATCAGTCTCCAGCCTATTAAGAGAGGAGATACAATATAACCCCAGCATCTACCCTGCCAGAAGCTAGAACCCTACATACTCAGAGGCTACAGCTGGAAGAACCTTCTGTTCCACTTGTTACACAGGTTTCCTACTCTTTAAGAAATAGTGGTAATAATAAAATATTCAGATCCAAAGAGCGCTTGAAATTGCAGCCTGCGGCCTGAACTCTGAGCACTAGTGGCGAGGCGGCTCTGAACAAGACGGGATCTTAACCCCTCAGCCTTTTACCCACCGTTCCCATCATTTTTCCGGAAATACGTACAGCTTTCTTTACCTCTCCTTCTCTCACCCTCGATTTGAACGTTTAAGTGAAAAAGCCTGACGTTGTTATAAGCATAAGCGTTTCTCCGGAGTAACTCCAACTCGGGCCCCTCAGTACCAGAACGCGACGCCGGCACCAGACGACGACCCCACCGCCGCCTGCGAGACCTCAACCGGGGGAAACAAAGCCCTCGGCTCCGGCCAAGAGAGGCCAGCGGGACCCGAGTGCCCCGAGCAGGGCCCGGCTCGGGGAGGGGAAGCGGAGCCCTCTGGGCAGAGGGGCCGAGGCGGAGGCAGCGACTTGTGGGCACGGAGGGCGGGAGCAGAGGTGTGGGGAGGAGGAGGGGGAAGGCGGCGGCGGGGCGTCACGGCAGCCCGCGCTGACATAAAAAGGGCGGGCGGCGGCTCAGCCGTGCATCTCTCTCGCCCGCAGCCACAGCGGTACGAGCGGCAGCCCGGGCCGGGGGGGCCCCGGCGGGACAGCAGCAGCAGACGACGACGGGCATGGGGACGGCGCTGGCGGCGCGGCTCGGCCTGGGGCTCTTGCTCCTGGCCCTCCTCCTACCCAGGCAGGTGGGCCTCGGAGCGGCTCGGCGCTTCCCCTACCGCCGGCCCGAGTGCGAGGGACGGGGAGAGCGGCCACGCCGGGGCCCTTCCCCGGCCTCCCCACCCGCGACGCCACCCCGCAACCCCAGGCGGTCGGGTCGCCTCGCCTCGCCTCAGGAGCGGGGTTTCTCCGGAGGAGCCGTTGGGCGCGTGGCCCGTAGGGGTGCCGCCGC
>NW_010972820.1:7299075-7396149 GCF_000737465.1 Haliaeetus leucocephalus | reverse complement strand
TGGGTTACCCCGGTCCAATTTAAAAAAAAAAAAAGGGGGGGGGGGGGGGGAATTTGAGGTCCGGCGCCTTTCTCCCCCTGAGGGCCTCGAGGGAAAGCCGCGGAACCGCGGTGTGAGCGGCGGAGGAGCGTTCGCTCCCCCCTCTAAAAGAAGGGGAAGGATCCCGCCAAACCGAGTTCGCTCCGGGAAGGCAGGAGTGTTGCAGCTGGAAGGCGGCGAGACCCTGCTCTGAATCCATTCCACCCCCCCGAAGCGTATGGGGCTTTGTCTCCGGCCCTAGGGCTCGGGTCGTGGCGGCAGTGGGAGGTCCGGGGGCTTTTGAAGCGAAGACGTCGGTCTCTTGCTGCTGTGCTGGCCGAGTCTTCTTATCCTGGGTGCAAAGATGGTGAATGCAGTAGTGATTGCCTTTCTCTAAGCAGTCAAGCCGAGGGGGATCCCAGATCGATGTGTTTGCTGTTCCTAGAGACCACCTTTTGAAAACGGCCAGTGGCAATATTAAAAAATAAACAGCAAAGGGATTGCGGGAGATTGTTTTAAATATTCTTTTTTTTTTCCCCTCCCCTTTGTTTGTAAGGAAGGGCATTATCCCTTCTCCATTGCGCTGAGTGGAGTCTTGCCCTTGGCAGTGATGAGAGCAGGACCCTTTGGGTTACCGTTAAGATCTGTCTGGGGTCCCATCTACCGTGACGTTGTGGAACTTGGCTCTAAGCCCTTCCTCTTCCACAAAAAAAAATAATCCAGAAACTAGGCTTTCTGTTTAAAACTAAGAAAACTTTTAAAGTATATAACCAAGTGTGAAATAGCAGCAGAGACTTTGTATGAAGACTGAAAAAATTCCAGGGTGAGTTGGGACTTGCCTTGTATCCAGCTTATAGGTTACTAACTCTGCAATTCATTATTGATCACTCTCGGACTGGTTTCAACAGAAACTTCCACACTGCAATTTTTCTCCTGCAGTCCTAATTTGCTTCCAGCATGTTGCTGGTTGCCAAAACCCCTAACTACCAGAAGCTTTACACCATCCTGATTTTTTTTATTATGTGCTTTTTTTAGTAGAAAATAATTAAAGAAAATGCTCATGCAATTTTCTAATAAATTTAACATTCACTTAATGGCTTGAGCACTGAGGGACTATAATTATTTTTTCTGCTAAAGAAAATTAATTTTCTCAGCAGCACTAGAAATATGAGACAATAAGGACAGCTTTTATGAAGAGTATTATTTATTAAACTAACTGTTCTTTTTTAAAAAAAGGCATTTGTTTTTACTTCAGCTAACTCTGTGAGGGCTTGCCAGAAGGCTCTGGTATAATACAAGTTTGCTCCCATAGAGCTGAAGCCAAGCTTGCTAAACTATGCTTATTTTGGGGGAGCAGTTAAGTGATTCTTGCCCTTGTTTTTCATCCTCATGTATCACATGCTTCTGTCCACTGGAAGAAAAGAACATGTTAGCTTAGCTTTGAAAGTTTTCCTGTGCATGTGTAGGAAATAGCTTGATACTGATGTTGCATAGGGTGCAAATTTTTATGTTCTATCCCTATAATGCAGAGTTATTGGGGGGGGGGGAACCTGTATTTTTTTATTTTGCTTTCTGTCAGCATTTTTTAAATTTGCTAATATTATATGGTCTTTCCACTGCATTTCCTATTTGTATGCTCTAGCATGCTGATAGGTCATGATTTAATCAGTATAGTTCCTTTGTGTGAAGTACTGCAGTTCGGTACTACCACGGCAAGACAGGAGACGAGAGCAGCTGAAATATTAAGTCCACTCACATAAGCCCCACTGCTGCTTGAAAGGAATCTCCAAACCAGCCCCAGAAACAGTATCAATAGATTCTTCACTAGTGTTTGTTCATATTTTTGTTTGTGGCTTAGCCTGCAAAGACAATGAATTCATGCAGTTGTCCGAAAGTCTTTTGTCCGAAGATTTGTCTTTGCATAGATTTACGTTTGCTTTTTTTTGGTGTGAGGTTGTTTGAAACCTACTTCTCTATTCTATCTTTTGTTTTAGTGCAGGGATTTCATAAAGTGATAGTTATGTAACAACAGAAAAACATCTAGAAAAATGTTAGATTTATTTCTTTAACAAATCCCATGTGTGCAATTCAAAATGTCTTTGTCTTCAACTGCACAATGTGAGGCATGAGCAATTGTGTGTATCATATCTGAGTACTGTGACTGAGTGATGCTACACATTGTTCATTACTACTAATTTGTCTTCTGATGTAAAAAAAAAAAGGACAAAACCCCCTTTTGTTACTTTTTTCCCCCTGCATTCTAGATCTACTGCGATTCCAATGGAACAAGTCCAACACCTTCAAACAATTCTTCAGCAAGTTCCACTTCTCTGTCAGTTGTCACAAGTTCAGTGAACAATACGACCCCTCAGGGACATGGAAATTCCCTTCACTCAACCACAAGTCTTCTTTTCATTCTCTTAGTTTCTCTTCTGTATCTTTGCTGTTAAGAGACTCTGGCATGGAAATGGCTACCACTCCCCACCCAGTTTCCTGAACCATCTGAGATGGCTAGATCTCTGACCCAGCATGAAAATAAATCAGTCCAAACTCTGCATCAAACCAGCTTGGTTCCACTCCATACTCAAATTAGTACCAGTCTGACCTAGAGAAGCACTCAGTATTCTGACTTTCCAAAACTGACCAGTGTGAAAAGACCGACTTCAGCAAGGAGGTAAAACGATGAGCTCTTTCACCAAATGAGTTGGAATTTGAAAAACAAGATGGAAGCAAAAAGAGACAGTTTTGACAACCTCTGATTTAAAGCTGAGAAGAAATGCAGTGTCTTACCAGGATGGATAATAACACTCCACCAAGAAAAAAGGCTAGAGGGTTTACCTACTGTTTAGAATAAGGACTTGAAGAGATTTTATTTTCCATTTAAATTCATTAGAGTCTACAGGCTCACAGAACCACCAGAAAGCATAGAAAAGCTTGAATGGTTCTGTTTCTTGCACAACCTATATGGTTATAACCTATGGGTAGTAGGATGCATGCAAAAGAAACAAAACATCAGTAAAAGGGTTTCTTCTAGATTTAATTTGTATGAAATTATTACAAGGCTAAAATAGAATACCAAATTTTTGTAAGAATCCTCTTATTTAACTTCTGAGTCCTAACCAAATGGCTAGCCAGGCAGGGCTAGTTTTGAAATAGCTAAAACCCACCAGTTTTCATAAGAGTTGAATTATTTATGGTGGGAATTTGAATTTGACATTTTATTTAAATTGTTTGTATATTAAACCATATGTGCCAGAGGAAGGAGGTGTGGAAACACTGGGAAAAGTACCAGGAGCTTTTTGTAAATGAATTTCAGACAAAACCCCCCAAAAAGTCAAGGGATAAATGTCTCCTCTTTCCCTATTTCTCCTCCCAAGTTCTAAAAGTTGTACAAGTTCTTTTTGCTCCTGGAACTTTCCTTAATTATGAAGGATTTATGGAATCTTTTGAGTAATATTCTAGTGCTGCTTTTTTTTTTTGGCACAAGGTGAATAACTTACTGTTTGGGTTTTTTTTTTTTGAAGAGTTTTAATTGTGATAGTTTACTTTAAACATGGGCTAATATTTGCGGTGGGGAGAAGGAATGGGGAGAGGAGAGAAAAAAGCCAAAAATAAGAAATTAAATGATCAGGTGTTTGGAATATGAAGACTGGAGTCTTAATCTAATCACTGAACTTAAAGGTTACCTTTGTAAATACTACTTTTTTAAAAATTTTCTGAATCAAAATTGCTACACTTGCACAGATTGTTTCTGTATCATCCAACACTTTAGATAATAGTATCAAAGCAAGCTTTGTTGAGGAGGTTCAGCTACCTTGATGATAATACCTTGTCAGAAAAAAATAATGTTGATATGATCACATGTGAGTATACATGTCAAACATGAGTGGCTCTCTAATTTTTTTTTAATACACATCTGTCTTTCAGTTACATTACCACCAATCCAGAGTATCATATATTAATAGTAAACTAACACAAATTCATGTCAGTGAGTGTACATGGACATTTCCTTATGCTTATCATTTGTATCCAGTAAAATGTTAATGATTGTATTTTTGTGTTTGTATAATTATGCTTTGATTTATTAGCTACTGATTTTCATTTGGAAAAAACTGTAAATAAAACAGTGGACAGGCAATGGATTCTAGCTGCACTTCCAGACACTTCTACAAACAAAAACTTGTAACTTGCCTGTATAAAGTGAATGAACTGTTAAGCAAGACAGTATATGTGATTAAAAACCTCAAGGTCTAGAGATGCTGAAGTGTAATTAGTTTTATTTCTCTGTAAGGTTTTAGTGACACTGGGAGTCTGGCTTCCACTCTGAAACTAGCGAGTGAGATTTGATTAACATCTCTAGTAACTGTAGTAAGTTTTCCATACTTACTACAGCCTCTTCCCTTTCAAAGTATTATGCTTTTGTTTTGGACAAACAGTGCTTAAGCAGTTTTCCTTTATTTCATACTGTGGCAATGAGTTATTTTCCTTAGAACGGCTAAAGCTGTTTTTCAGCTTCTGGTTATCAAGTATGTGAATTAACTGCTTGAGGTTCTGACTCCCACAGACTACATTAATAAGAATATCTTAATAATACAAGTTTTACCATGCTTGATGAAGGACAGAGGCTGGAAGAGGTAGAAATTTGTGCAATATTTTGCTGAAAAGCAAAAATTAACTGGGTGAGAATTCAAAACCAGATATAGTTCATGACATTTGAAGTTGTGTCTTCACTGTTTTTCAGGTATACTCCTTTCTAATAACCCTTAAAGACCCAAGGATATTCTGAGCGATTACCTTTACTCCCTAGATGTGGAGAAATGCATTTTAAAACGCCTAGCTGCTTAGGCATGCTGCATGGTGGTCTGCATTTTTCAGTGGGAAAGAGGCCCCTGGAGAGGCCTCCGGAGGGAATGCAGCACCACGGCAGGCCTTTGATTGTGTTCCTTCGCTTTTCCAGTAGGCTGAACAAACCCGAGGAGCGGCTTGAGTTTATCAAAGCTCACCTTTTGAATGTGTCTTGGAATCTGCAGGGAGTGTCAGAGCACATTGTTCCCTTGTTTAGCTTCTCTCTGAATGCTCCAAAAGAAAGCATGAAGATAAAATATTGCACCAACTGTTACCTGGCTGTGTATCTTTTTTAAAAACATAAAACTGAAAATAGAGAGACTTTCTCCAAACAGAGATGGGGAACAAGAAAGGCTGCAATGATGGGCCTTAATTCTATGATGTACCAGTAAAATAAATCAAGTATAGGAACATGTTTTTGCTAAATATTCAAATGAAGTGGGATGGTTGGCTTAATTGGTGGCATGCTTTTTTTTTTTTTAAAGAAATAGGGCCAGATTGCTTTTTAATAGTATCTGAGCATATTTAAAGTCTCTTGAGGTTTTTGAGTTTTCACCAGACGGGATGAGTGATTTAGAAAAACGATCTGGTAACCTTTGTTCCATTCTGTTCCATCACAGAACAATGGTATTGGTGATGAAGAAATCCACCCAGGGAAAGAGGATGTGATGGATTTATTTAATGAAATGGGAAGGCGGGAGGGAAGGGAGGAGAATGGAGCCTATGCACTTCGTGACTATTTAATTTTTAAAATGACACGTATAATAGCTGGAACCAGCTCTTACCTATGCCTCTCACTTTCATGAATCTGTCCAGCTGGAGTGTGTCTGGATAATGTATATTGCAATGACTGAAACAATTCTGCTTCTGTTTGATGCATGGCACTGCTTTTGTTGTAAACATATGCTAGCCACATATGTCCTGAATAAAGTATAGTGCTATTATTTCAATGAAATAGCCTAAAATGAGCACTTAAAGTTTGTGTGCAGCCTACTGTTCCTTCCTTCACAACATCATATTCTGAATAGCCCTTAAGTTTTTTCAAATTGCATTTTTCAGCTGGTTTAGAAATCTGCAGGGACTTTGAATGAACAACTTCCATTTGACAAAAATCTACACAAGGTGAAGTATTTTGGGCCAGATCCAATGCTGTTATACAGCATTGTATATAAGCTTCTGCTAGTGGCTTCCTTGTTTTCAGCAAGATGAAATCATGTACCCCTAGTCTTTCTCCACAGGTGAAAGGCAGCGTGCATGCTGCTGCTGTATTGTGCTAAGGATAGCCCCCCTTTGTCTACATGGAGACGTGACGTTACTAACATCTCAATAAATGATTTTTCAAATGAACTCAGGACTATTTTGACAAGACATTCCCAGCTTTTAGCCTAATCCCTCAAACATTTAGGGTTTGCCTGTACAATGCAAATACTCTCAAGTTGGCTTGAGACAGTGGCATACTCCCTAATGTCATTAGTTCGGTGTTTCATATGGAGTCATTTCTCCCGAGACAGTAGCTGTTATGCAGCCCGTTGGCTTGTGGAAGGACTCGAGAGAAGGAGCACTTGCAGGGCCTGGCTCTTTGTCATGCATCTTTCCAAGTCAGCATTTCCCTGCACTCAGGTTACATCAGGCTCCGCTGCAGAGCTCACAATGACACCTTGTATCTGAAAGTGAGGACGTATATAAACGTGCATATATTAGAGGCAGTTTGGAGCGATTTGCATCTTGTGTGCATTCAGGCTTTCATAGGGATTTGATTTCCCATACGTGACCGAAGTGATTCACGTAGCAGTCTTTATCATCCAGCAACTTTATTGTAATGGAAACAATTGGGAATGTTTCTTGGTTTTGCATTAAAGATAACTTTGAAATAGGATCTGTCAGCTCTGCCTCTTAGCAGCACAAAGCTCTTCATTACAGAGCGCACATTACATTTTATGCACTGTACAGCTCTACTGTGCCCCAACAGGTGAAGAGGCTAGTTATTTTAAATGCTTCATTTTACCTGCAGCAGTTTAAAGAGCAGCACTAGGCTTTCTGCAATACATGCTTTAAGATGTGGTGTTTTCATCATTATGCAGTAGCCTTGGGAAAGATACTTGATCCTTACTTTGGTTATCAGCCTTCAGTTTTCCAAGTGAAGCCCTCAGCACCCTGCTCATGAATGCGTAATTGCTCTGGTTTGGTCTTCATCAAGATGTCTGGAATGAGTGACCTGGAGCTGAATTAAAAACATCAATTTTATATAGCCCAGCCAAAATCCTAAACTAACAAAATCTCATCTGTGAAGGATCATTCAATTCTCTCTTGAATCCAGTAATGCTCCTTGTGATGTACATGCTACAAATAGATGAATAAAACATTTTCAAGCTTTTCAGAAGCAACCTGAGTCTTTTATGCTTTTGGCTTAGCAGGAGCTATGCTTTAACAACTGATGGGTGTACAATATAAAAATTGAACACGCAGCAGAATTAAATCGTGGTAGCTTGGTTTTGCTGCATAAACTGAATGAACACATTCCACCAAAATCTCTCTTGAATGACCTAGTGTGAAAAGTATTCTTTATGTGGCACAAATTATTAAAGGAAGCAACGCCTCTGTAAAGCAATTGTTCTGTTTCCCTCTTTTCAACAACTCTGACTGAAAACACAGCATGGACTTCTTTCAGATCGCTTAGTGTGCATAGTCTGGACTTAAAGTCTGTGTTCATTACACTGAAATACGTAAACTTCACATGACAAAACCTGTATATTTTTTCTACTGAATTGTATAAAATGCAAATGGTTTTTGAGGGATAAGACTGAACTCTCAGACCGGAGGGATAGATACACCACAGTACAATTACAAATGCATATCGTCTGATTGATTAAACTAGTAGGATTCAAAACTGATGGAGTACATACAGCTAACTAGAGCAATTAGAGCCATAATAGCAAGGATTAAAAAAGCAATTTTAAAATTGGTAGAAACCATGTTTTGAGGACCCTCATTGTTTTAGGAGTCAGGGAGAATTTCCTCTGCAAGCAGATTACCTGGTAGCGGTTTAGTTACAAAGCCAGTCTGAGGCATGTTAATAGCTTGAAAATGGACTTCATAGAATATGATATAGAATATAGACTTGATGGAGTCTTTGCTCAAACATGGCAGTTTCAGTGTTTTAATGCTTAAGTACAAAGAAGTTTTTGAATAATGAGCAAGAAAAGTCCTTTGGCAGGACTGTGAGAGTAATGCAGAGATGTGATGGCATTATTATCCTGAGACACAATGATGACATTTGATGTCATGTACCTACTGATGATGATATTTGCTGTAATGTATCTACTATCTACAAATTTTTTAATATGTTTTCTAAAACTTGCTGGCATTTAGTGTCTTCTTGTAAGTTTCCAATAGTATCTTCAAATTCCTTTTAAGGCTATTCTCACCACTCCGATTTTGTTACCTTTCCTGTTTCAGGAAACTAACAGAAAAACTACATGCAACGCAGCATATTTTTACACATTGGAATTAGTAATTGCCTCCATTCCAAAATTCTCAGGCTTCTGTAAGGTATGCCCTCTTGCAAAGTGCTACCAGTAAATGAGCTAATGTGAAGCATTACCAGGATGACAGACTTGGGGTTTTTCTTCCTGCCAGTCTGTGAATTAAAATATCAAAACAACACTCGGTCATTTTTAGGACACAATGCAAACTCCACAGTAATTTAACCCTGTTAATCTGGCACTGATCTAAGCCCTCTGCCACAGTTTCACAGTAAGCAAAAGCACATTGCTAACATAGTGGAGGAAATGGATGAGAGGTAAAGCATCTACACAAAATCCTGTGACCTGACCAAGATGTCAGCTTTGATCCCAAAATGTGTGATCTAATCTGGTAGGGATTTGTGGATGTCACTAGGTAGCTGATAGGGGTCTGTGACTTTAATTAGTATTTTTTACATTTAGCAGGTCTGTTCTTACTCAGCAATTCAGGCTGACATTGTTCAACTTCTACTTCACTCCTTTTTTTCCTCCAGTCCTGTATCATGTGTTCCTCAGAGCAGAGGCAGTCATTGCTGAGTGTCTGCAAAACTCCTACTAGCCATTAGCTATTCGTCAGCAGGTTTTACACTGCTTTCCGTAACAGCAGTAATTAAAGCCCAGGTCTTCAAAGGTAATTTGGTGCCTGACTTCTAATTCCTATTGAAATCAGTGTCCTTGTGGGTTGTAGCCCGACTACCTTCTGTGTAAAATTAGTATATAATACTGAAAGCTTTTACGGACCTCGTGGGAGCTCTGGTTATTTTTCAGGGAAACAACCACTAAGCACCTCTCTTTTTTGCTTGCCTGCTTGCTTGTTTTCTCTGTTATAGAACCTATGATTGCTATGGCAGAAGGAGTGTTTCAAGGAAATATCTTTCCATCAAGGTGGTGATGTTCATCCCTGCTACAGCAGGATGGAAGGTTTTTCAGAGTTCACTGCTGTCTGGCCTCTGCAGCCTGCCTGCACTCCTTCCACGGGGAAAGAGCCTGCGCTGGGCTCTCACGTGTGGGGGTCAGCGCCGTCCCAGAGCAGCCACGCTCCTTCGGTGGTCCAGCCCAGGGACGGCTGGGGGCTGCAGTCAAGCCCCAGGTTTGGGCTTGAGCCAGCCGTTGCACTGAAGAGCCAAACGATGGGTTTACACCGATTTCTGAGAAGGCAGAAGGAGGAGCTGAGTGAGAGGCTAATGAACTGGGAATCTGGAAAATGGCATTCTCTTCCAGCTGGACCCTTCTCATTCAGTTTCCAGTAACTCGAATACTGTACTTACTCTTACTTATCATTTATGTTATCATAACACTACAGCTAACTGCTTTGAGACGGTCTCGGCCCTGAAGAGCCTGCAGTCTTACTTCAAAAAAGGACACATCAGATGTGTAGACGAGGAACAGCGGGATTCCTCACAACCTCAGCACGCCCCAGCCTTGGGAACCTGGGGGCAACGGGGTGCCCTCTCCCCTCCTCCCCTCCCATCTGGAGCCACGCAAGCCGCCCTGGGGCGAGAGGGAGCTGCTGGCTGCAGATAAGGAGCAAACGCCCAGGGTGGGATTGCAGCTGCAGGTGTCACCCCCCCCGGGGCGGACGCTGAAGCCGAGGTTAGGGGGCACCCCGGCCGTGGGGAAGCGGGGGCCCGCGGTCACAGCATGGGCTTCTGAACTCCCCGGCTGACGAGCGTAGCCAGCAGGTTGCCAGCAGGTTGAGGGAAATGATGGCTATCTTTTATTCACCTCCCACGAGACCACATTTGCAATACGGGGTGCAGTTTGGGGACCCCCAGTACAAGAGTAGGCTGAGAGAGGCCAGAGGAAAGCCCCAGCGGCGGTCTTGGTTCTGGAGCGTGTAATGTAGGAGGAGAGGCTTGGGGAGCTGAGTTTGTTCTGCCTGGGAAAGGGAGGAAAAAGTTGGGATTTAATTGATGTCTTGTGTGTCCTAAACAGCCGGGTGGCAGGTAGTGTGATCTGGTGGAGAAAAGGGCAGCATCACGGAGGGACTGAAAAAAGAAAGAAATGTCTGAGAAATGCTTGTAGCAAATCCTTCAACACAAATCTTACAAGCCCTGAAGAAGTCCTGTGTCCAGTTTTGGACACTGCAATTAGCAGATATGAACTGGTAAAATTCAGAGTAGTGCAATGAAAATCATGAGAACTGTAGACGGAAAAAAGTAGAAAAAGTGGAGTATATTCAGTTGCGAAAAGAGAGTGGGAAACATAATGAAACCTGCATGTAAAAGACGGTTACTAAGATGTAGGGAATAGCCTGTCCTTCCTGTGTGCTCTGGAGAGAAGAGGTCACATACTGAAGCATTGAGCTGGATTGCTGGGGCAGCTTGTGGATGTTTCTGAAAGCAGGTTAGATAAACATCATTTGGGAATAGTTTAGATCTAGCTGATCATACCTTCGGGCAAGGGGAGGGCTGGATGGCCTCTCACATCCCTTTTTTCCCCCTCTGATTCTAGGGTAATAGTGTTGATGCAATCCCAGAGCATGAAGAGTATCTCTTCAGAATCCCTCCTTTCCTCTCAACAGAAATTTTCTTCTGTGTAAAATGTCCCTTTAAACCAAGTAATCTGAATGAATAATGCTGACCCATTCTAGTTTCCCACTGCCTCCCTGAATCAGTCACTTGAGTATTGAAAGTTCAGATGGATCCTCCGAGATCATCAGCTGGATAACATAAACAAATTTAAATGTGGTGCCTGAGTGAGACTTTACTTCTCTGTGTGCCCAGTATATAGCTCTTTGTTTCCACTGTGTTAACATAATAAATATAGCCACAGGTTTCTGCAGGCTTGTGGATTTATGATGTCATTTTGTTCTCTTTGGTGTCAGTTGTCAGCAGTCAAGGAAGGTTTGGAAGGATCTCTCCTCAGCTGGTGATAACAAGACTTGTAGATATTTCCAGCTCCAACCCATGCCTCCAGTTAGCAAATTCTAGTAACTAGATTGTCCATTCAAGTGCTTGGAGTAGTGCTATACTGGGTGTGTTTGAAAAAGGGCTAACTAACACAGCTCTACCACAACCCTAACCATGGGAGGTGGAAAGTGTGAAGCCATGTGTCTCTTGCGCAAACAGACGTTGGTCTTCCAAGGCAGGAGGGCAAATTTCGTCTTGCACAGCACTCTTTGGAGATGGAGATCTGCAAAGCATACGTCAAAGAGGCTAGTGTCTCCGAAGCAGATGATAATGGGTGCTGTCTTTACCTCAGGTCTACAGAGAATCTTGTGTAGTGGGAGACAAAAGGGCAGAGAAGCCAAGGATTTGGGGGATATGGACAAGCAATATGGCATGGTTATGTAGGACTGGCAGAGTTGTTATAAGGACAAGGGGAAATAAAGCCAGGCAGCTTGCATGGGTAAAAGTCAAGTAATTTTAATGATGCCGCAGGGTGGGGATAAGGAATTGTCAAATTACTATTTCCCTGCTTTTTATTGCCTTTTAATGAACAACCCCATGAACACTGAAGCTAAGGGAATTCTGGTGTCTAACAGACACCTTCTGTGTGAGCTGAGCCTTTAGAAAGGCTCACCGTCTCTCACATGAGACAAGTGTATGGTGTTCCTAATTTCTTAACTGGGGTTTTTCAAGGATGCTTCTCTTTTCCCCAGCCCTCTGTTTTCACAGGGTGAGCAGGAACTTAGTTCTGTTTGGGACTTTGACCACCCTGTTAAAGCTCGTTGAGATGGGACAGTGGGTTCCAACATATGAATTAAAGAAATGTGAAGATGTACATGCACTGCATGGTCATGGAAGCTGAAAGTCAGTTAGCCAGGCTGGAAATTATGGGAGTTTTAAATAATAAAAAAAACTTTCATCCATTTGATAGCATGGGGGAGAGGGCAAGGAAGAGAAAAACAAGTTCAAAGAAGTTGTTTCTCAATGCCTCTTTCTTTGAAATATGCTGCTGTGTGTAGCAACACTTAAACAAAATGATGATAAGGCGTTTGTCAAATGGCCCAAATTTACTGTGCTTGAAATTGGAAGAGGAGTTACTGAAATTTTAGTAAGTGCACAGGAGACCTGAAGCTCATAATATACTATGAAAGGTTTGTTTGTTTTGTCTAATTTACATCTTTCAACCTTTCATTTTCTGTAGAAGGAGCTAGAGTATGAATTACTTTTTTAACGCAGCAAAGATTTTCTAAAGGTTACTATAGTCTCTGTAGTCCATTCAGCACATTCAGAATGCAAATTAGTTCCACATCAGAGTCTTTTTGTGAGGCTTTCCATTACAGGGGGACAAATAAAGCACTCAAATTTCTTTTTTAATTTTAGATAAAGGTGGATCAAAAAGTGGATAGATCTCTTTATTTGTATTTTTAAGAGTCTTTAATACTTTTTCCTATCAAACATGAAAAGGAAGATAGTTACATTTCTAGGTATTTGGGGACCCCTTTGAAGCAGTGAGCAAAGGAATGCGTAATACTTTGAAACTATTTATTATTGAAACTATCAATTATTTTAACATTTTTTCAAAGGCAAAACAGGATCCTCACCAGACCAGCTTTGTGTCTCGTTTTTCTTGTTCTGACGGATTGTCTATCTATAGTAAGAAGATGGTCAGACTAGCTTGATGTTTAGCACATGATACTTTTCATCTTCAAAATGCTTTGTGAACATCAAGCAAGCATATCAAATTATGTTTCTCTAGTGAATACTTGTGTTGATATAAGCAACGGATCATGTCTTTTTATAAACTCTTGTGGGAGTCATTACATACTAGTGTTAATTTGAAAACCTTCTGAATATTAAGTAGGGCAAAATTAGACTTTTTTGGCAAAGTAGACTAAGACCTGTTGGATTTCTAATGATTAGTAACATTGTCTGCTAAAGGTTTAGTATTACTGAGGCCTGGTTTTGTAATTTTAACTCTGGTTTTTGTTGAAGTCAAAGACTGCAGTGCTGAATTCTGATTGAAGCAATTGTTTCGTTATTTGCAGTGTGTAGGGGTTGATTAAAGCTTTCGTGACTCCTCTTGTTCTTGTTCTTGCTTACATTTTACTACCACTTTCAGGATGCATCAACAGAGGTGAAAAATCTACCTAGAATATATGCTGGGGCCTGAAAAGAAAGGCAGGGAATATACCATGAAAACCTTATATCTTAGAGGTTTGTTGTGAGAAAACCGTGTTGGGGGGGTTGCTTAGTCTCTAAAGCACTCTAATTTATCAGGAAATATGTTTTTTTTCCCCAGAAGAAATTCTTACTTTTTTAATAATTGTGTAGAATTGATGCCTTTTACAGATTTCTGTAAAAATTCTGTTATCTTCCTCTGTTTTAAAATCATAAATGGATAATGCAGACATTGAAATATTCTGAAGTTGTTGAATCATTACAAAAGCTCTGTAATTACATTTATTATTAATGGTTTATCATTAGTAAATTCTTTGAGTTTACATTGGTCCTTTCATCCAAAAGACTTATGGTACTATATAATAAAACATCCGTTACATCTTAAAAGATCCCTGGAGGACAGATGTGTCCTCAGACTTGTCTAGAGATGTGAGAGAGGAACTGAAGCAAAGACAGCTTACAAGACAGGAGTGGTGAGCCAGTGGCAGAGGGAAGAGTAATTCTCATGAGGCCTGACTTCTCCCCTTATGTTTTAACAACCTGATTTTTTTGTGTGCAATTTTGAAAGAGCTGTTTCTACATCTCTCAACGACGCAAGCATTGTTGCAAAGGGAGCAGCCTCCTTCTGCCAGGAGAGAATGAGACAGTTGGAGAATGAGGAAACTGGGGATTTCTCTGGTTGGACCCTGAACAACTGATCCTGGGGTCACAGAGGCTTGTGCTTACCATGGTGTGGTGGTGGGCATCTCCTTTTGCTCAGCTCCTGGTAGACACGATTGCCAGAAGCTGGAGGCTGTGTTACTTGAGTATGCACCTGAATTTCCTTCTGAGTTTAAGCCCGTGATACAGCTCTGCTTTGGCAGCATTCTCTGACCCCTTTGAACGGAGAAACAGGCACTGTGGTGCTAACATCAAATGCCACTAACCTGTGACTAGGAAAAAGAGCCAGAAATGAAGTCACCAGTGTGAATCGCATCAGCTATCCTGGATGTGCAATTTTTTTCTTTTAATAATAGAAAGAAAAGATGTTCACAAGACCTTGTTTTGTGCTTTCTACCCACCTTGGCACTGGAATGCTGAATAGCTTCCAGTTAATCACTAATTTGCTGGAGCTAGAGCAAAAATCAACATCTACTGTTCTGGGGAAGTCAAATGCCTGTTTGTCATGAATGGCTTCTGCTAATGGCATGACCTTTAATCTTACAAATAAGCAGAAGTTTGCATTGATCCATGGGAGAAAGAGGGAAGGACAAGTTACATATTACATACTGCACCTCACTGATGGACAGATCAAACTTCTGTCCACAGTACTTCCTTGCAGTGCAGAGACTCTTTTTTTGGGTGAGTAATATCTTGGATGACAGCAAGAAGTCAGGTACTGACACCTGAATCAGGGATATAAAAGACTTCCTTTGGTGCGTAGTTGCTTTTTGCACCTTCTAGACTGGAAGCTTCTGTTTCTTTTTTCAGTTCATCATGTTAGAGCAGCTTGCCTCCGATGTTGGAGCTTAAGCAAAGGAAATAACACAGCCTTTGAGCTGGTTTCCTCCCAGGAATCTCACTTTGCATCTGTTCAGGGAGGAGGAGAAATTTCACTGTTGCTAATGGAGTCACTCTGCTTCAGGTGGGGGTAGAATTATTCACCTGCTATTTCCTCCTGAAAGCAGGGTCCTTTTTCAGGTGAAATAATAGCAGTATTTCTCATGGACTTGGAAGTAGTGTTCTATAGGAACTGGACTATCTTCTACTGAACCTAACAATTTCTTTGACTTTCCAGACTTGCCAATGTTAGACTGCAGCCTAACCAGTTCTGCTACTAGTTGAGGTGGCCCTAGGAGCACTACACGTGGATTATAACCCTGCTAACAGTCGCCTAAACATCAAGGAAAATGCCCCTGCTGCAAAGACCTTACACTTGAAGAAGCTACCATTTGTTGTTGCTGTTTTGGGGCAGATACCTGTCTTTTTGTACCTCATTGTTAATTTTCACTTTTTAATTTTAATCTCAGTCCCTCATATCTGACAAATATTTCTGTCAGAATTATCAAATGGGTATTCTTGATTTTTTCCCCCTTTAGGCTGACCATATTCTACCAAAAAGCTGGTATTGTGAATGGGAATTATCCCTTTGCTTTGAAAACCACGACACATTCAGATATCCATCTCAGCTCTGGGCACCATGAAAAACCTCAAAAACTTTCAGCACCTTTTCAGTTGCTGCCTTCTTGTATTTCACTGCTGGAAGCGAGTCCTTCAATCAGTGACATCCATCCATTTCTTTGTTTTAATGCTAGTCATTTGAGGATACTAAAAATGATGAAGCCTTTATCTGACAGCTCTTCTCAGACATTTGCTGACCATCATTCACAGTAATCCCTTTTGGTTGTGTGCACATACATAAATACGCGGTGCTATCTGAACTGAAGGGGGATGCAGAAATCATTCTTCTGCAGTGCTCCCACCTAGGGCAGCTCCAAGTGTGGGGCTGGAGCACCTACGAGTGTGAGAGCCATTGCTGCAGCTTGATCTGAGTCTGCTGAGCAGGATCAGAGGCTTCTCTGGCCCGTTGTAGCGGTGCCTGAGCTGCACGACTCCCTTCTGTAGGGGGATGCTCTCAGCTTGGCTGTGGTGTTACTGAACTACAAGAGGTCCCTCTCCCCGCACACGTGTTAGAGTACATGCACGCATCTGATAACGGGAACTGCGAGGCCAGTACATAGGAACAGTGGCAGAACAAAGGGAAAGTTTCATTTTTCCAGAAATGCTCTCCTACCTGTTTCCTGCCTGCAAGCCCAAAGAAGACTTCACACACACAAAAGTTAAAGAGAAAGGAAAAGGCCATCAAATTGTACCGGTCCATTTAAGACTGACCTTCCTTTTTTCTCAAGGAAAAATATTTGGCTTTAACTGTTTTGATAGAGTAATTTCTTACAAATTCTTTTCTCTCAATTTGTTTCCCTACCCTCAATCCAAAATACAACTAACCCACTGCTTCAAGTGGGAAATCTTTTTACAATAAATCAACAATACATGAGATACAAAATAATCTATTTGGGCATTGTCTTTGCCTTGGAACTATAAATAATTTTCTCTTGGAATCTAGCTTCACCCTTTTAGGCTGAAATAATCCAACTTGTCATTCATTCCCATTAGAGGGTCACTTGGATACAAGCAAGCACAAAGCTATTGATGACTCGGTAGATTAATAAGTTCAGGAGACTTGAAATGAAACACTTTCATTATACTGACAGTAATTTCATATGACCATATGAACTGGCTGCAATGTGGTGAGGAACTGGGACAGTAACACAAGAGTCCACCTGGCAGAAGAATAACATGAGATCTGTTTAAAAGGAAAAACTTGCGGCATCAACCTACACTCTGTCCTGATTTCAGATGCAAATTACACTCAAAAAATACAAAAGGCCAAAAGATAGATAGACAATGGAAATTCTTTCTTTGTTCCCGAGAGTGCACTTCATGCAAAGGCAACATTTTCTGAATCTTATTGACACTTTTCACTCTAAATGTATCAGTTTCTGAGGCACATAATTTATTTTTCAGAATAGTCTATAGTTCTTATGATTGATAAAACAGACACCTAAAGTGGTGGGAATCATCATGCAACAGAAGGACTGTGGGATATTCTTAGTCTGAAAAGTTCCCATCCAATAAGAGACTAAATTGTGTGAACTAGATTGACCGTAAGGAAAACTGAGTCCTGACAGTAAATGTCAGGAAAGATATATTAAGGTACGGTAATGGAGTTAGAAGATAGCTTTTTTTTTCTTCTACTGCAACTTCAATAATTACGTGCACAAAATGTCTACTAAGTGTCTTTTAAAAAGACATAAACCAAGCTAGACTATTCTGTATATAAAAGCTTGAAGTAAACTATTTAAAGACCAACTGGACATGTGTAGGAAGAGAAATTGATACAAGAGGTTCCCAGACACTTTGTAATCTTGAAACATGTTTTAATACAGTGATTATTATTTTTTTCTTTTGGCTTTTTAGGAGAATTAGGCAAAACATTCAGTGAATTCTTACCTTATTTTATTGCAATTTTTTGAAGGAAAACAAGGAGGGGAGTCTGCATCATGCTTCCAGTCACTCTTTCTTGAATGACCAATGTGGTTGACATGAACGCACCTACTTGACCCCCTGTCCTGTGAAGTGTTAGAGCAGAACTGAATGAATAACAGCCATTCCATCCCATGGAAAGTTCTTGAGGTTTTTGAAGTCTCTCTCTATCTTTTGTGGGAACAAAATACAAAGCATCCCCTTTCAAATGCCTTTGTGAAGGAGAGCTGCGTTGAAATGCTAAGTCTGAGATCAAAGACATCAGGTATCCAACTGGGGGTTTTCATTTTGGTCGCAAGTGAAACTCTGTTGAAATCATAGAATCATAGAATGGTTTGGGTTGGAAGGGACCTTAAAGATCATCTAGTTCCAACCCCCCTGCCACAGGCAGGGACATTTTCCATTAGACCAGGTTGCCCAAAGCCCCATCCAACCTGGCCTTGAACGCTGCCAGGGATGGGGCATCCACAACATCTGGGCAACCTGTTCCAGTGCCTCGCCACCAGCACAGGGGAGAACTTCTTCCTTACATCTCATCTAAATCTACCCTCTTCCAGTTTAAAGCCATTACCCCTTGTCCTATCACTACATGCCCTTGTAAAAAGTGAAATGTTCATGTTCCTCAGAGATGTTTCATCTTTGATGTAGTGGGATATTTGACTAAATACCACTTTGTAAATGTTCTGACCAGGTGTAAGTTTTTGGTGCCAGGAGGAGAGGAACTTAAGTGGGGAGAGCTGATAGACAAGGAGTTATGAAAGGCCTGGAAAAGGAACAGGAACACTTAATAATGTGTTAGCTCTGCAGGTCCAGCCTGCTTAAATTGAGACTTATGTGCCCAAAGCCTAAGGCTCACACAGTAACCCAGTCTGTCTGCTGCTTGCACTGTAAGGCACCTCTATACCGCGCTTGAAGATTTCGTGGACACTTACTGTAGCCACCTTATTCATGCCTAAAAGCAGCTGTCAGAGGAGAGGCAGGTACCTCGCCCTCCCCAGAGCTGTCACGGTTCAGGCAGGCAGGCACCTGAATGGCGTGACTGCTCTGGGGTGGCCCGAAGGGCTGGATGGGGCTGAGGCTGCGAGTCCCTCTCTCTGACGGGTTAGTGTGCGGGGGGGACAGGACAACGTGCTCCCGAGGAAGAGTCAGGCTTGGCTGTGGTGCCCACGTCCTCATGCTCTGCGCCCGTGCGCAGCGACCCACAGAGGGAAGGGTGAAATTCTCCAAGGCCCAGGGGTCAGAGGGCTGTCTTCAGTGTAGAAAGTCTAAATTCAGTCTTTCTTGGGCTAAGCAGGGTTTAGAAATCATGTCTTTTGCCTTATCAAATACTCTCGTCATGCAGGGATGGAGACACCTAGCACTTCGCATCGGTTCTCTCCACTCACGCCAGAAGGAGCAGCTCCATACTCAGAAAGCCTCCCCGCACATCTCCAGAGACCATGCTGGGAATTTATGCAGTTAGGGCAGGCGGATTGACCGGTACCCTGCGAGGGACATAAAGCATGTGGGATTTTTGCAAGGGAGCGTGTAAAATGAGCACTGAAGTCAGGTCTGTATCACAGCTCTGTTTCTGTATTCTCCAGCCTCCAGCATCAGTAGTGGTAAGATCAGGCTTTTTGTATGATGATGCTGCCTTGCAAATATATTGATGCGTGTTCGTAATTGTAGGTGATGTGATGCGCAGCGCAAGTGACACCTCATCCTGCTGCAAGTCGTGGGTGTGGAAAGCAGTCATTGTTTTAAAAGACATCTGCATTTGCGTAGATTGTATTAGTTTTATGTTATACAGGTAACTCAAATTGAGGAAGTACAGTCTTGTGGAAATGGAAGTAAAAATCAAATTAAATGCTGGATGGGAGAATTTTCGTGTTCTGGTCTAGTGCAATTACAATACCTGCTCAGTATTAGGGAAAAGAAAAAAAAACTGGCAAAGCTGGTAAGGTTTGGAAAGTCATGGCTTTGATCTCCCAGGTATAGTAAACTAGATCAAAAAGCATCTCTCTGTGAATCGCATTTTCAGGCACCAATAATAACAGAAAATCAGGAACCTAGAAATAAGCTTATTTAAGGTGTTGCACCACACACACACACACACAAATGGAACATCTGGATGTGAATGCCACTGTCTATGGTGCGTCCTCCCCCATAGCGGCTAAAAATATTTAACTTGCATCACATGGACATATACAAAAGCTCAATTACTCATGGAGATTCATATGTAGTAAACTAGGAAATTAGAAACTGGTCTTCAGAATGAATTACACATAGAGATGGATTGTGATCCTCACAAAATCTTTCAGTTTTGTCCCAGAGTTTGTCTTAAAAAGATGGCTTAGTGCCAAAGCTACTGGCAAGTATTTATGGTAACTCGGTTCCAGCTCTACCCTACACACTCTTTATTATGTCTTTGGCTGAATAGTTATTTCTGTATCCCATTCCTCATCTGTAGAAGAGATGTCGTATATCTTTTTCCTCCTAGAATGTAAGTTTCTTTGCTCTAGTACTGTCTTTTATAATAAGTATGGAGGAGACAATCTTGTTTAGTGCCTCTGAGCTTCCACAGTATGCAATTATCAATGTTAATGTCTTCAAATTGAGGGAGTGATTGGATCTAGCAGGCTGCTTTGTTGTTTGTGTGTTGTGTAATTATCAGCATTCATTACAAACAGGTATGTCTAATTTTTCCAGCTCTCAGCAAGCTGACTACAATGATGGTATTATGGGTTGGGTTAAACTGACTAGAACTGGTGAGTGAAATGGCTGCCCTTCTGTTATGAATAAATGCAACAAACAGAGCTAGGCAGATTAAAAAAACAGGCAGTAAAAAAAGACTTGTTCAGTATGTGAGCTGTGGATTTGAACTGCTCACAGAGGAGCTGAAAGCATGGAGCTTTGGTGGGATTTCCCAGGGTATTGTTTAACCATGTGCACTCAGGCCTCTTCAGTGAGCAAATAGCAGGTGAGAGAGAGGCACAGAAAACAGCAAAATTGGAAATATGGTCTAAGAAAATGCATGCAAGAGAGAAAGCATTTAAGCAGCGACGCTAGAACCTGAGAGCAAGGAGCAAAGAAGCACCTGCTGTGCCCAGACTTACTGGGTTTTGGCCAGCCTGTATGAATATATAGGGTTGTATCAAAGAGTGTCCTCAGTTAAAGTGCTCCCACAGTTATATTTCATCAGGAAAAGTGTTCTTGCTTGAGTACACTGCTGTGTATCTTCCCTGTGGTGCAAATGGGAGGCTGAAGCTGCACCGACAGTCTGCCTGTCAAACTGCTTGCAAGTAAGTTTATAATCAGTGAGAAACAATATCTGGTAAGGAAAATTTTTTTAAAAATGAAACCCCCCTCATTCCTAGACATATCCAGGGGTGCTAATATTTAGAAGAGAGGAATATCGTTACTCAAGGGGATACCTGACCATTGCTTCTTTTCCTGTATTTTCCCTGCTTGTCTTTGGCACGGGTGTTACAGCTTGCCAAAGAAACCTGATGCGCTTACAGGCACAAAATCATAGCTTGTGTTTTCAGGCGTGCAGGCGAATCACCTGGATCCAGAGCAGCCTATGCCGCACTGGGCAGCCGCGGTTTACAGAAAAGTCGCAGTTACCGCATGGTGGGAGGCCCTGGGGATGCAGGGAGGGAAATCATCCGTGCGTGTCTTGGGTGCCGGTGTGTCGGGAGCAGGGAGGGACTGGGTGCATTCCCCAGGGGACAGACAGCTCCAAACCAAGCCCTGCTGCCCAGTGCGGGCACAATCGCGCCTTTGTTGGCTGGGGAGGGAAGAAGGGTAGCTGGGTGCGGAGGATGCCATGGGGAGGGCTGCCAGGTGGCAGGCAGGGCTGCTGCGATGCCCTGCCCGGCACAGAGCTGTGGCTATCGCTGAGCGTAAGAAAGAGAGAAAAAATCAGAACTGAAAAGCTCTTTTGAAAGAAATTCTCCAGGAAAATGTGCAAAACCAGGCACTGGCGCTGTTTTGAAATCCAGGGCAATGTTTCACTTGATCACTATAGTAGGAGGAGAAAGCAGAAAGTGTTAATTTTTCATTCATATGCTGGGGGTGGTTCGGCTAGGGGGGAGGTAGAGCTGAGCTCTGTGCAAGTTTATATAGGTTACTGTGCCAAGAGAAATTATGAGGTGTCGTAGAAGTGCAGTTAGGAGAAATGTAATACTCCTGCTAATAAAGGCAGATGTTACTCATGTGCCACTACATAATTCTTACATGCCCCCAGTTTTGCAGCTCAGAGCAAAATAAAGTTCAGTCAGCTAAAGTATTATCTGGGAATACGCAGAAAGGTAATCTTTGTTGCACAGTTATTCAGCTGAAATGGGTTTAAGTACTTCACACACAGTAGACACCAGTCTTGACATTTGCACGCGCCGAAGAAAAAACATCTTGTTCACACACTTCCTAAGTTTGATATAAGAAAAATAACATCACAGCTATGGATTGTTTATGCAGGTCAAGGTCTGAACTGCAGGAAATAACATCAAATTTTCAAATTGCCACTGGTGATGCAGTGTAGCCATCCAAAAGCAGGAGTAAGAATGAATTTAAAAGTTTCTTTGGCTGCAAAGAGAATAAATTGTGGGGATTTTGAGGTAGTATTTGGTGTTGGACTTAGTTTGGCCTCACTAATGTTTTGTTTGATCACTGCAGTCATTTCAAAAATTGTATCCTAGGCACAGGGCAGATGATAGAGAGAAGAATGCCCCAGTTCACCCTATGTAAACATTACCAAGGCTGTAGCCAGGGTGCTGAGACAGGTGTTTGACTGTTAGAAAAAGTCCAAAGGGGTATTTCCCCTGCAAGTTTCATTCTGCCCTTTATTTGTGTTTCTGCATGCTGTTAGTCCTAAAGAGCACTGGCCATATCAGGGTGCTACAAATTCCTCCCCCCTTTACCACAGCGAGTGTGTTTAAACCTGGCTGGTGCCCTGCAGCCAGCTTCTGATCTCTGTTGCAATGACGGAAATGCAAGAAGGATTTACTGCACTGCCCAGGGTTTGCTCCTGCACAAGCAAAAGGAGGAGTGGGAGGCTGATGGGCAGGGGCAGCCAAAGAAACAGCTAATGGGGAGGGACAGCTAAAAAAAAAAGCAAGAAGAAAATGTATAGCAATATTTCTTTTTATGCATAATGTTTTATTTAAGTCTCTTGATGATGTTTTGTGGGTGCTTTCTTTGGTTCTTATTTTTTAGTTTATTATCATAAAAGCAGGTTGTGTAAGGTTTTCAGGTCCCTCTGATATAGGCGCTGCTTAAAAAGATGACTGAATATTCTACCCGGTGCTTCTGTATATTTTGCTTCTCTGCACACACTTTGCTCTGTGGATAGTAGTTAAAATTCTAGTGGGCTGCCCTCCTATTAAAATACCTTTAATGTTTTATTGGGATACCTCCCACTTGAAAATGGTTTAACACATAAAGGTGCTTTGCTCATTTGAGAAAAAATTAAATTGTATTTCTGAGGCAGAGGCGAGATTGTTTGGGCAGCTCTCCTGTAGATTGGTCTTTATGCAAATGGTGCCTTGGGAACGGGCAGATGAAAGTACTTCAGGGCAGGATGGTAATGCAAGTATTTCATCTACCTGCCTGGGAGTGCTCTGCTGCAAGAAGGGAAACAAGCTCTCCTGCATGTTGCTGACTTATCTCTTTCTGTCTGAAAGTTCAGTGTCTGCCCTAGCAAATAATTACTCATTTAAAGTACGGAAAGAACGTCCAGTGTGCCTGTTTCTGAGCACTTAGCCTTAAGAAGGTAGATTCAAAAGTTTGAATTGCTGTCTCACTGAGGATGGAGAGAGGAAGAAAAGAAGTAAAACTAGAAAGGGTGATGTGAACTAAAAAACAAGAGAGAGAGTGGATGAAATCTGAATGTCAAGGAAATGTAAGCCTACACAGTCTTGAATGACTAGAACAGGGTTTTCTATTAGGAAAACACATTGGGCAGCTGCTCATTGAAAAGAACATTTTCCAAGCCAGTCTAAGCAAAAAGAAAGCTGCACTTTGGTAAAGGGAGGAGAGACCAGACCGTCCAGGCTGGGAGCAGAGAGGAGCAAAGAGTTCAGCTCCAAAGATTCTGCTCAAACTTTTTCCAAGAATGAGCCTTGGCTGGGTTTGCTCAGCCCTCATTTTAACACAGTTGTTGACTGTCTGCAGAAGTCTTTCTCTAAGTGTTCCTAGTTTTTTGTTGGTTTTGTTTGGTTGGTTTTGGGTTTGGGGGGGGGGTTTGTTTGTTTGGTTGTTGTTTTTTTTTAATTAAAGCCTATGGATACTGCAAAAAATGCTTTGTGTGTTCAAAGTGCTGCACGCGTGTAACTGATGCCGGTGTGCAACTGCTGACAGAATTGTGGCGGGACATTTGGCTGCCTGGGCTATTCCCACCACAGCTGCTTCCAGCCCTGGGGGTCTCCTCCAGGGTCCTGCCAGGGCTCAGGACACAGAGCCGTTTTTCTTGGGAGGCAGCGTGGCACATTGGTCCTCATCCAGTGTCGTCCTCAAAGGGACAGTGGAGCATGCTCCATGAATTGCTGAACATCTCAGGGAGAATCAAAGACCCTGAAATCCACCTGCAAAGTCTTTGAAGGAACTGGAAGATTTTGAGCGGTGAAATAGAGTTAGCTCCAGCTCTGCTCCCTGCAAGACTCTGAGCAAAGGCCTGGTTCAGTACCAGACTTCATGCCTCCATTCAACAGCGTCTGTTTATGCTCCATGGAGATGCCTGCAAGGGCTTGACTGAGCACACTCCATTTTTCATGCCAGCATTTCAAGTTGACAAAGGAGGGAATGGCACCTGGGGGGTCTGTGGATAATTTGAACACATAGGTATGTGTAGAAACAGCTTGTTGTAGCTACCAGTAACCATGGCATGAATTTTCTGTTTGCCATCCTTACACAGCATTTTCTTTGTCACTGAATTAGGCTCCAAACAACTTGCTGTTATCCTGGTTGCCAGTGTACCCGCAGCATGCAGCAGTAGATTAAGGGAGGCACTGTGAAAGACTGAGACACCACAGTATTGCAAAGAGCTAATGGGACTTTCTTCATCGGAAAGAAAATCCTTTTACTGCCCCATAGAAATGGCTAAAACCTTTTACTCAGCTTCTCCGCAAGGAGCAAGATGTTGACAGCATCACTTCAGAATGTATTATCCCAAATGGTTTCCGTAAACCAGACCTCTGCCACTACTATTTTGGAATGTCTGCGTAATAAATATATTTCCAGCTATATAATTGAAATATTATTGCTGCTTCTCTCACGACCTTAGTTAACAGCCTGCTGCAAAACAAGAGTAAACTTGCAATTCCAGTGCTATGGTGCAGACCTGCTATGTTTACCTAATTTAATCAAAATGTCTGGAAAACAGTCAGCATCTGAAGAACAAAATGCCTTTTGCTATTGTGCAATGGCTTTTACTGGAATCTCTTCAAGTACTACTGAAAGAGAGCAGACATGCACCTCTTGCATTTCCCCTCCCTCTCATCCATCTATCCAGAGGAGAAGAGCTCATTTCCTCCACTGATTTAATTAAGGAATGAAAATGCAATTTGAAAAGGAAGAGTGGAACTGAAGATTTATTTTGATATGCAAAAATCTGGGGGTTTGCTTGTTGGTTATTTCGTTCTCATGTCTGGATGAGGAGGGTCCTCTGAGGGGTGATAGCTACTTGGAGCAAATTTTGTCAGATGTGTACTGTCCATCTTCCAGGCTGGAGAACTGATAAGGCAGACGGGGAATATGATGGCTTGAGTGCTGCAAAGGGGGTAAAAGTAATTGTGCCTAGAATGAGCAGGCCATCAGTCCCAAACAGAAATAGGTCTCCATATTTTCTGCAAAGCACTATTCAGAAAAGTAAATGGAAAAAATAATAGGGAAGGGAATAAAGCTCATACTTAGAATTTAATTCCACTGTCAGTACCCATTTTCTAATTGAATTAAATTTCCAGGGCAGAAAAATGGGAGGGGAGACAAATTATGGAAGTATGGCATATTATATTATTTACATCAGAAATACTGAGTGGTGAGATCTGAGCTGTAGAGGAAAGTTAAAGGAGAAAGTTATTAGCAGAGCACCAAGGGAAGTGTCTTTGAAGCCAAATTTTGAGGCCTTACTGAAAGGTATTATGCAGGGTATTAAATACAAGTTAATGTGCTCAATAGGGAAGGTGCGGGGTGGAAGTATTTAGTGTGAGAACACTCTGGGACTTGAATAAGGTGATTGTGTCATTCCTTCCCAGCCTTCAAATTTCAAAGAGATCTATTTTTTCATAATTAAGAACTGAAGGCACCAAAAAGGTGGCTGGTAGCTCTCTGTAGTTGTGCGGGGGTGAAAATAATTCTAAGCCGGCTGTAAGGGGGAAGAAGAGATCCAGGTGCCTGGGGCAGGTGGACACACCAGTCAGTCTGCTGTTTTGGTGGCAAGTGAAATTGCAGCTGGGACTTGCATGCTGCATCTCAAATGCTGTCAAAAGCACTGCAGTCCTAGTTCAACCTGCTGTAAATGGTATTTTAAAGGGTCTTTCAGGTAGGAAGGAAAGAATCCTAATGCATTGCTGTGGCCAGCAGACATCCCATGATTACTGAGGATGTTAGTGACTTCTCCAAAAAAGAGGGGGTGATAGGCTGAAATAAGTACCAAACATCACCTGCAGCACAGCTTAGGATCAAGACTTCTGAACTGGGAATTTACAAGCCTTCTCAGCTGTCAATTTAAAACTAAACCAAATGAAGCTGCTGCCTGTGAAAATGGCCAGAAAAGCACATGCTGAAAGGTGGGAATAAACCACTATTGTTAAAATTTTGAGGGATTATTTGTTTTGTGTTTTGTTGTTGTTGCTTCTTTGTTTGTTTGTTTGCCAGCATTAAACAAGAAAGCAACTACAAAAGCTAATTTCTTTTTGTTCTACTTCTTAAAACTATCCCTATTTGCATTGGCAATGTTCTTATTACCTGAAAGCCCAGCCTGAGCAAGACTTCACACAGAAGATGGTTACAAAAATGACTCCAAAGGTGGCAGCATCCTTTAGGCAGCAGGGAGTGAAGGTAATGCTTACACCTTCCTTGCACCTGGCTCATATGTCAGCGATCAGGGAAGCCTAGGACAGTGTTTCTTATTAGGTTTCTGTAATATGATGCACACTCAGATAAGTAAGCCACTCTTTTGTCTGCATCTGTTGTGAGAAAGGAAGGGGGATCTAGATGAGTCTGGTGGGGTTTCTGTCCTCTCCCTTTTTAAGGTTAGAGGCTAAGAAGAGAAGACTGTAATGGCTACAGGGAGGCAGTGACCAAGAGCAGTCAAAGGTACTTCTGGAAGCAGTAGTTCTGCCATGTGTACTACCTTAGAGAGAGTCTCTGACAAGATGTACTTACTGATAAAATTCAGCCTTCTGCATGTCTTGAAAAGGAAGATCAGAGGATTGGGGAGATGATGCTGGAGGCAAGGGTGGAGTTCAGATGGAGATGTGTAGATATTCTGAAGGAAAGGGAAGAGCAGCTGCATAGGCTGCACAAAATTTGTGCAGCAAGAACACCTAGAGCATGAACTGCTTAATAAGGAGGGTGACCATCCAAGAAAAGAGGAAGATAACATCTGGTGGAGTAGATTGATCTTGAAATATAGATAATCACGAAAACAAAAAAGAAGGAGGTGATGGCGGAGGAAGGAAGACATGATGCATGTGAAGAAGACATGGAATTTCCATCAAAGGTCCAAAGTTACAGAGAGTTTGTGAAGAGAAAAAGGCCAACCATGAAGATTGCCAGACTAAACTGAGCATCTCTTAAAAAAAAAAATATCCAAACCCCCAAGCAGAAGGTGGAGAGCTTTTGAGGAGTGAAGCAGTGGCTGTTCACAAACAGAAGTTCTGTTTTGCAAGTTGAAAAGTGTAGTGATGAATCAAGACTTGGTGAAAATCAAGCCAAGGCTTGCAAAGGATATTAAAAATAAACCATGAAGGATCCTACAGCCATACCAGTAGAGGGGGTACAAAAGAATTTAAGCTTTTACCCTGGCTTAAAATTAAGAATGTGCTAATGAAACCTGTTTATGATGTGAAGTTAGAAGTACTGGTAGCGTGAAGGAGAATGAGAATGTCATGCAGAAAACATCAGATGACAGTAAAAACCAAAGAAATAGAAATGCAATGAAATTTAATAGAATGAGGTCAAATTCATGAACAGTGACTGCTAATAGCAGTTTATGCTATAGGATAGGGCTGCACAAAATGAAAGGAAGAACGATTCATTTTCTGTGTAGTACAGTTATGAGAGAAAGAGGAAGGGCATCCAAAATTCAAGCATGAATTCAAATGGAACAGTCACCAAAGAGGGCTAAGAGAACAACTACAGAGTCTAACATGTAAGAAGATCACAAGATCCCAATGAAATAGCAGTGGAGATGCCTATTGGTGCACACTATCCACTGTAAACTTTCACAGTGCACGTGCACACTATGCATTATAATCTTTAGTGGAAAGGAGAACCAGGGCAAGGCTGAAACAGGAATCAGAAGAGTAAACTAATCATAAGTAACTTCGATTATTTTAATCAAGGAGTCATAGTTGTTTATAAGTAGCAATAATATTTTTAACACTTATGCAGTGAACAAGCTAAGGATAGGATTATAAATTTCTAACTGTTTGAGGAGGGAGATTCTGGGATGACTCTCCAACAGGAGCAGTGAGGACAGAAATTGTAACTTGTTCTGTGATGGAACTTGAACATCTTACAGAAGAGTATTACATGTTATCATGCTCTGCAGGAACTGGGAACTGGATTTAATAGCCCTTATAATTTCCTGTTTCTAGGAAAGAAGATAAAAAAAGGGACAGAGGGAAGCAAAATGCCGAGGTTGAAGCACAGCAGAGAGCTATTCAGGAGCTGGGAATCCTGGTGGTTTCTTAAAGTGAGGGTCATGTCTGGAGTCCAGACTGAATGCATGTCTACAGCATGCAGATAAACGTCTGCTTGGGAACCAGTAACGAGTGGGATGACAGAGGATTTCCCTGGTACCTGCTTTTCCCTTTTCATTGCCACTTGACTACAGAAAGGCTTTCAGCTTCATAACCATACCACATTTCGGTAGCTTCTTATCTCTAGAGAGCAGCAAACGTTGCATCTTAGAGCAGCCTCTGCAAGAATTAGGCTAATGCCGCCAATAGGTAACTAACTTGAGTTCCAAACAGTTTCAGATTTGACCCTGCTTACTTATTAGCCAGTTGTTTTATTCACAGCAGCGTGTGAGGAATGAGTGTTCTTCACTTGCATACCAGTATTCATCTGCAAACTAAATTTGTAACTTGTTCTACTTAGCCCAGAGAAACAAGCAAGAGCATGGGATTTTAAGTGATGGGTTATATATTGTAGATGGTGGAATGAGCTGGGGGCACTTGAACACTTTACGAGAATCTACAGTATCAATACCCTCCAATTTGTGTTGGTTTACTCAGGCAAAAAATCTAAGCCCATCAGACACACAATTTGTAGTGAATTGGTTAAGGCAGCTATGACATTTGCCTTTCTACTTGTGGTTATTCAGCCTATCTACCACCTCACCAAGCTGAGCACATCCAAGTCGGTCTGGATGGGGTTTATGTCAGAAGCAAACTGGGGATGATAACCTTCGCTTTGGCAATACACAGAAAGCATCCTGTGTTTCTGAAACAGCTGCTTTGAGACGCTCTGGTGTGTGGTATTAGGAAAGCAAAAGTGCTGTTGCTGCCCTCCTGTTTTATTATATTTGCCTTTGGAAGCAGATTGAGTTTGAGAGATGATGCAATGGGGCTTGAGGTGTTATCTTGGATTTTCCAGGTTTGTCTTCATGAACCTCACACTTTATTTTCATGTGGACTTTAGAGAAAAGTTTGTCACCTGCTGCTTTTGTTGTTACCACTGCTGAGACAGTGTGGCTTGATCCTGACCCAGCACTGCAATAGGGGAGTGGAAGGACCCCCAGCAGACAGCCTCGTAGATGATAGTGTCAGCACATCAGCAGTCAATGTGAGAGCTCAGCAGTCTCTGTGACAAAGGACAGCTCGACAGAGAAGGAAGGAGATTTCTGGGGGTTTATAAGGAGCTGCTGCCCCCCACATGGAAGCCAGCAGGGTAGCAAAATCTAAGATAGTCTTTGAAATATTAGAGGTCAATAAGGGTGGCATTGGAAATGTAAGCCAAAATCTCGGTAAATGGAACATGAGAATCTTCATGGGCTACTTCACCTGGGCTGCTCCAATGGCTCAGATGTTCATGGTTGACCTGAAAGAGGAAAGGGGACCCTATTGAGAAGCAGGGAGAATGAGTGTGTGTGTGTTTGTGTAGAAGCGTTTTCGTGCATAGAAACTCCCCCTAGGTGAGAGTTTCGGTGCCTAGAAAAGGGGGCCGTATCCTGGAGACATTAGGAGAGGCACCATGGTTTGATAAAGCTTGTGACGTGACGTGCAGGTTTCAGGTGTGGGTGGTGGGGTGATCCATGCTGACCAGGAGATGTGCTGACAATGAAGAGCTGGTGGAGTTCAAGAGGCCTGTATTTTCCTGCATGCCGAGTATCATCCCTGTGCTATACACAGCGGTGATCTTGAGGCTATCTGTTGCCTCTGCTCTCTGTAATTCTCTATCATGAGAAGTCAGGAGCACTCTGGCTTTTACTTTTGTAAATGAAAAGTCCACCTGTTACTGCAGTTATGGGATCACACTCATCTTGGTTCTTCTCTAAAGACTGTTCCACTGATGTTATCACCTCTCTTAAAACCCTAGGCTCTAACCCTTTTATAAGAGAAGTAACTGTCTCCTCCTTTATCCCACTCCTACTACCTGCCTGGGGTGGTCTTTTGGTGCTGGCCAGAAACACTAATCCACTGCTTGAAAACATCTAGAATGACTGCAAGGTTTGCTCACTCATAAATAACAGGTTTGTAAGAGTAATTTCTTCCTTCTGTCACTTGAAACATGAGACTGAAATCTTCAGTGTGTTCATGACAACACTGATGTCAAGTTTGGTTATGCTAGATTACATGGGAGACACTGCTGACTCTTCTCAATTTATCTCAGCCTGTCCCTCTCTGTTATCCCAGGGAACAGGAGGGTGAGGGAGAAGTGGGATAACTTGGGTAAAGCAAAACCAAGGATAATGCAAAACCTTTGTATATTGAGAAAATATTTACTTGGGTTCTACTGACTATGTTCCTGCTCTTCAGACCTAATTCTGCCTATCTGAATTAGGTGAAATAAGGGTTAAAACCTGCTTCTGCTCTGGAGCCACAGCTTGGGGCATCCCAAGAATGCTGGATCTCATTTATATTTGTACCACACCTGGCCACAACTCAGTCATGGTCTGGTTAAAGCCTCTAGATGGTACGTGATAGACCTGGCTGCTGGGGTGTGATACTCACACAGCATGTTTCCGTCCTTGAGATGGAGAATGTGGAAATGAAGGAAACTATCCCTTCCCATAATGCGCCCTGGTATTCCTCTGGTGTGAATGTAAAATATTTCTATTTGGGAAATGTAGCCTTGCAATTGAAATGAGACCTTAATTTAGAAAAACATTAGTTTCCAAGTTGCCCATGGGCAACCACTGGGCGAAAGTGGTTGCGAAGGTGGTACCGCTTTCCATTTGACTGTGGATCTTGTGTGTGTGCTGGAGCTCTGCTCCCAGGAGGCCCCACACCCACCATGCTCGATTATTTTGGGATGTGGTGAGGGAAGGCTGGAGACTGGGGAGAGCCCGCTGAACACACAGGGTCTCTCTCCTCCCTCCAGCTGGTGGCTGGCAATGCATTCCCACAATAAAATTTTTAATTAGAAACCTTTTGCCTCAGGAGTGAGTATATGTGGAGCTAAACTTTCTTCCTGGCTTCAGTGAAGTTTCGCTTTCTTCCCTAATTATTTGTTATTTTCTTTCTTCAAACAGGTGCGAGATACACTCCCTTTTCATGCTTCTAAATTGTGTTTCATCAGCATGGGTGAGCTAGTTGCCTGTAAGGCACAGTGCAGTGCTGCGCTGCCTTTTCAAAGTGGTAATTGGACTGGTGAAATTTGTGGGAGTGTAGGGGAGGTTTTCTGTACCTGCTTTTGTATGATACAGTACATTCTTCTCAGATTAAACATTTACTGCAGAAAAGTCGGGTTACTGTTGTATGGATCAGTACACCTGCTTCGCTTAGCAAGCTGCAGTCTGGATGGGGCTGGCAAGCGTCACCTCTTCATGAGAACCGGGAGCTGCACAACTGTGTTCAAGCTCTTGGATATCTGTGACCCGAGCACAGCTTCTTCACACTTCTTTGGGGATTTAATTTGATTTTTTGCTGTTGGCTTTACTGCAGTGTTAAAGTGCAGGGATTCCTCTAGCATACAGATCTAATTAGGCAGAAATATAGAAAAATCAGGAAAAAATCCTCTTTTCCCTGAAACCCAACAGTCCAGTGAGTGCCATATAATCAGGTGATACTTAGAAAGCCTTAGAAGGAGAGGAGAAGCTAGCTGAATGGCTGTCACATTTACAATCTGTATTTCAGATCACGTGAAAGAGAAATTTGGGGAAAAAATCTGGACTGTGCACATTTAGTTTCTTTTGATAGAAAATTTGCAGGTATCAGCCTTTCACGTAGACAATGGCAACATTATTGATGCACACTGAGACTGGAACTTTATTTATGTGATTTCTTTTTTTCTTAAAGCCTAGTATTTATGAGGATTAACTGCAACACATATTGGACAATTAGGTCATAAATAATCAGAATTGTACATTCAAGTATTACCAAGCATCTGCATACAGACAGAAACTGCAGCTGACTGACTGCTGTGCCGTCCCAAACAATGGAACTGCTTCATATAATAAAGAAGGAAAATTAAATCTTCTGTCCAGCAAAATGGTTTTTTTCTTTAAAGTACAAGACAGAAAATTAAGAGATCCAGACATCGCCTCATTTATGAACATACAGATGTTTCTGGCAGTTTAGTAAGTGATGCAATGTTTATTCTTTCAATAAACTATTTTAAATTGGTTGTTAAGTCATAGTTGTAATTCGCATGAACTACAGGGAAAATCAGAATGGCTGCAGCACCTTTTCAGTACCAGGGCTTTTAGTTGTGCCCACTGCTCTGCACGGCACGCAGCTCACACGAGTGCTTCACGCTCTGCTTGTACATTGCACAACACAGGCAGGAGAAATGATGTGGCAGTTTTCAGACCACTGCAATGCTTAACTTTGAGTGGTCTGCAGCTCTACCTGCTGAAACCTGCAAATGCCATGTCCCTCTAGGTGCTACTGGCCAAACCCAGAGGGTGATGAGTATATCCAAATGATATCAGAGTGACCTCCCTGGCTCGCCGTGCTGATGGCAGTGGCTCATTCTGCCACAGTACTGAACACAGACCTGTTGCTCTACTTTCCAAGGCCTCTTCACAACTTAAGCTGTTTCTAAATTGTAAAGCTGGAAGAGCCATCCCAGGCAGAGTCTCAGCAAGGCATGCTAACACCAAATAGAAGTGACAATTTTTTTCAGAAAAAGAAATTGTTCTTCAGGAGAACACTAATTATTTTGGAAAATAAGTGAATATTTTCTTCCAGAATCTTCCACCCACCCAGAGAAATCCTCTTCTCTGTGCTGTCGGCGTCATGTAGTGCTCCCAGTTCTCCTCTGCTAACCATGTCTCCTCCACACTTGTCACTCCTTGCCATTCACAGGACCACTTGTGACCCTGCGGTTCCTTGTGCTCCAGCTCCCATGGCACAGCCGCAGCGCCGTGCCCCAGCTGCACTGGGAGCGCGCCCCGTCTGCAGGTTTTTTCCAAAAGATTTATTCTAGTGCGGAGGGGTAAGCTATTTTTTTCCCTGTGCAAAAGACAAGAGCCTGTGAGTAGGCTGCTGCCTGTGTCACGGCAGAGCAGCTGGCAGGTGGTAACTTGTTTCTCCGCAAGAAAGAGAGCTGCTCCTGAGCCTTCCCTGCCTACCCAGCTGCACCGAGGCTGGGGCTTGCCTGTGGAAACAGGGCAGGAGGCAGAGGTTTGGGAACGGGAGCCTGTCAGGGGAGAGAGGTAGAGTGGGCAAGGATGGGTCCAGGCTGTGGTTGGGCACTTGGGACGTGCAGGATTTGTGGAAGAGATAAAAAGCGGGGGTTTGAAATGGTGTGTGTTGGTTTGGGTAAACCAGTGTAGAGGGACTGAAGGGGAACAGAGGACAGGCAAACTCATCATTCTTCAGACTAGTTTCTAGCCCTGCCTTGGGCTGACCCTGCTCCTACAACTCCTGCTCTGGGTTTGGAAGAAGGCACGAACCACACCGTGACCGTCTCCCACCCTCTTGCACCCATCCCCGCAGTGCCCGGTCACCTCCGCGAGGCAAGCGGTGAGCTACAGAAGTCTCCGCCACCTTTGGGCTGCCCGTGCTGCCTGTTTCTCATTCAAACGTGGGGAAGAGCTAGAGCCTTCACGTTCTCCTAGGGACGGAGATGTGTTTATACCCTGTCTGTGGCTGTCCATTACAGTGGGAGTTTCCCAGGACAGAAGACATATGCCCACCCCCCCACCCCAGTCTGCTACGGCAAATAAGGTCCCAACTTTATTTCTGAGGTCTTTATCAGACTATAATGTTTTTTCCTACTTCTGGTAGTGGTTGGGAAATCGTAGTTGCCACTATAATCAGCAGGAGTTGGAGATACTCAACACTTCTCTGGATCAACCCTGCGGGGTGGGACACCTAACTTGGGAGTCTGGAAGTTAGACATCTGAGCCTGAGCTAGTCACCCTAGCCGCTTATTTATACATTAGATAAAGCTCTCACTTCACCTGTTTTCCTGTGGCACAGAAGGCCAGCATGTTTCAGCTATTAAGTGATTTAAACTGCAACAGCCAGTGAGTCAAAAATCTTTCAGAGATGATGAGTTTGGCAAAATTTACTTCTGATCTTTCATTGCTCTGATAAACTACTTTTGCAAGGAAGGCCAGCCTTGCAGTCAGATGCTCAGGAGTATGTCGCACTAAATTGCTTCTGCTATTTGCTGCACTGTTGACTGATGGCAGAGAAGACACGTGGTCACCTCCGCTTTGGCTTCCCCAGTTGCACAACACCCTACCACTTCTTTTAGATCACAGGAGCTGAGGGTTTTGAGGCTCTTGTGGGTTTGGTTTCCTCTAGATTTTTAACTCTTCTGGAAGGCTCCAGTGAGTTGCCACCCAGACTACAAGAGCCAGGATTTCCTCAGCAAGCCCTCCTCTCTGATGAAGGAATGCTGTCAATAGATCCTGCCTTCTTCACGCAGGAAAGACAATAGGTTTGCTTGGCAGCGTCTGAATGTTTATCAGGTATTCTAAGTTCATTAAATGAAATGGAATGAGGGTTTTAGCAGTATTATTAGCAAGATGAATATCATTTAAGAGAGTAGGAGAGTGCTTCATTTCCTACCTTTAGCAATAAACTGAAAATAAAATGTAAATGTCAAGTGGTAATGTGGCAGTGTGCTTAGCAACCAGACGATCAAATGTTATGAAAATGCCAACAGCAGTAAGTCAGAGCTGCATGCCTGTGTGTTTGTGTGCATGTAAATAATCTTCCTTCCCTTTCTAGGACCTAAGTGTTGGGAAAGGTTATTTTGTTCCTTTCCACTTCTCCATTTGTGTGATAATTAGCTTAACGAGATTAAAAGATAGCGGAGAGCCAATATAACTTTAATAGAAAGGCAGGCCCAAAATCTCCAGATACAATAATATGCCTTTATATTAGCGTGGCAATCAAAGTGGTATTAGGCTGGATAGAACTGTGACAGACTTTTCAGACTCTTCACAAGGCTGAAGTTGGTATGAAGAGTGGATATCTGATAAGCATGACATTATAAGAGGTGCCCTTAGGCTTTGAGATAAAGGTCAGCTATGTTTATGGGGATTTAGATAAAAAAAAGTATGTAAAGGGACAGCATCCCACCTTAGAATGGTTGTAATCCCTTCATGTCCATTGGAAAATCTTGAGAGACAAAGAGAAGGCGCTCCTAGGCTTTGGGGAAAACTTGTTTGACTCATCATGAGGAAACAAGGGAATTATTTCACAAGCTATCCAAGCTTTTGTGCTAGGCATTAGTATGGACTCACTGACCACCATTTCCCTGCCTTCATGTTTTCCTGATTATACCATATTACATTTCTTTCTTTTCTCAGATATTTGTAGAGTGTTACCAGTCCTCGCTCGTATGCTCTTAAGGGTTTTTCTTTTTCTGTCGAATCAGTCCCTCTAAGGCATTACGCATTTTTTGTTGCTTTTCACTGAACTACCTGTATTTTATCAATACCTTTTTGGCAATAAGTTACCAGGTCTCACTGTGCTGTCTGAAGAGCGATCTCACAGTTGCATTTTATAAAGCAAAAAGATTTTTTTTCCCTTCAAGCCAATTCAAGCAGCCTGCAAAAACCAAAGGACTGAGCTACTCCACAAGAAACCTCTTCCCGTGGCATCGGCGATGTGTAAGTTTTATCCATGAACATGCAGCTAGATGCAGTGCTAGGGAACTGTGAACATCTATAGGCATTACTAGCGGAAAAGGGCCCCAAGTTTTTTCCCAGATGGCATGGAGGTTTTCAGAAAACCTGTTATAAATGTAGTGCAGATGGACTGCCTGCTACTGCACAGCTTCCCAGTGGAACCACTCACTGGTTTGTAGGGTTTATAGGCTGAAAGACAGGTCCTGGATAAATACAGTGCCTTGTTTAGCTCTTTGTAACTGTTGGATCGACTGAATCTTACTCAGCGCACTCTGCTTCACCCTACCCCTCCTCCTGTACTGATTTTCTTCACGTGGGGTAGGAAAGCGTTGTTCACCTGGGAGCGATAACCCCGGCCTCCTGCTGTCCTGCCTGCCTTGGCTCTCAGCCCGGGCGCTGCCTGTCTCCTTCCCATTTCACCCCTCTCCCTCAAAAGAAAGGCTGCGGACCTGAGCAATGTTCTGTGTTGTTATTCATCACCAGAGTAAAAGCCAAAGCTCTCACTGACTTCACTGGGCAGAGAAATTCATGTTATTTTAGGGCTGCTATTTTTTTTTTTTTAATAGGAAATAGATGATTGGATATATTGTGTTGTGTGTTGTCTATACATCCAGTTGGATCCAAATGAAGGTTTGTGTCGTGAAAGTACAGCTGCCATCAGTTAACCCAAAAGGGAGGCTGAGACCAGAAACATCTAACATCTTTTTCAATCTTTCATCTCCCCTGTGCCTATGCTCAAGCGCTGTGCTCTTTGGTAATGACTAGATCTAGGCAGGAGCTGGACTATTCCTCTTGTGAGAAATTCCATAGGTTCTCAAATCTTCTTTGTTACAAAATCGACTACAGTAAAAAAAACCAGTCCTTTTTTCAGTGGAAAAAAAAATCTGAATGCAATCGACGGGAAACAAAAATGAAACTTCTGATTTTGATGGTTGTCTTAAAAATTATGAATGTTTGAATTTTACAAGCTTGGAAAAGTTTTACGAGTCTTTTTGCAATGGTAAATGAAAGAGCATATGCTAAAAAAAAAAAGAGCAGATGCTACTTCTAAAGATAGTATTTGCATTCCAACTTTCTCTCAAAACAGATCTGCCTTTCCCTTTAAAGAAAAATTTTCCTAAGAAAAATCTCTTGCAAAGTAAGTGGCTGATGTCCGGTAGCTCATTTTTCCCACCCATGTTTTGGTTTGCTTAGCTCCTCTAAAGCCTTCTGGGGTGCAAAATCCTCTAGAAATATCATGTACATGGGCTACTACATGGCAGATGTGGACTTACTCTTTTAAGTCACTGCCATGAAACCACTGGTAGGGATTCTGCAGGCTGAGGGCCCCTGGTGCAGCTGGCTCCAGGCTGTGTGCGCGCTCGCAGCACAGGCAGCGACAGCCACTTTGGCATCGTCCTCAGTGAAGCAGCAGCGTGTTGGCTTCCATGCTAGAAACCAGAGAGGGACTGGTGTTTAATGAATGTTATCACTAGAAATATCAGACCTTTACAGAAAAGGTAGGTTTTGAAATCTAATTAACTTCTTCCACTGAGTAAGTTAAGGGAACATAACTGTAGCCTTATTCTTTTGCTGTTGCTGCTGTTTAATACCAGATCACCAGCAGCAGCGGACTCTGATATGAAAAGTTTAAATGGAAGTCAATACAGGAAAGCAGAATTCCACCAACGTAATGACCAATTTAAGTTACAACGATCTGAAAATAGCAAACAAAGCTGACTAACAGAATGACTATCTGAGCAAAAGGAGATCTATGGGCAGTGCTTAAAAACTCTTTTCAAGTCTTTGACTTCAGCCATGTGACTCTAAATCATCACTAGCATCCTTTTAGCGTCTCCTATGTATCAGGGTTGCTAACCAGTGCAGCGTACATACAGTTCTGCGTAATGCTATGGTGTTCTGCCGCCTTATGTTAATTGAATTTTTGGCCCTGTCGGTACTGATCCAAATCTGGTCTGAGCTATAAAGCAATTCCCTCACCTTCACAAAGTTGCACTGGGTGCAAACATGGATCTACAGCCCAAAGAGTTTTATTCTGTGCAATTGATTTGTTCAATACCAGCGGGGCACGGATCACTGTATAGTCTCTGATTTGCTGGAAGAACTTGGATGCAAGGAGGAAAAGTAAGCTAAATGGGGAGCTTGGAAATTGTGCCCAGACATCAAAGCTGGGAAGAAGTTAAAGTGTCAAAATATCTGGACAGCTGATATAAGAGAAATTCCTGGAGGCCTGGACACCGCTGCTTTCTGCAACAATGCAAATTACTTTTGCTGGCACTTTTGCTGCTTAATGCCACTTGCACTCAATTAATAGTGCCTATGTGCATAATGTAAGTAAAATTGCAGTAGGCAAGAACATAATAATGAGTCTGCTTGCTCTCTCCACTCCCAACAAAGAAATAATGCAAGCCATTAGTTTCTCCTTGATGATTTGAAAGCCCAAATACTGCATTTGTACACTCGGTGTGTGTTTGCGGGTATTGAATTATGAAATTTCTATTAGGTGGATGTTTATGAAATTGTATTTTAAGGATTCATGACTAGTTTTGTTGTTTTTTCCAAAACATCCATAGCTTTGATTATTTTCTTTTTGAATAAAGGAAGATTTTTTTAGGGATTAGATTCAGCATCACAGCCTGGGGAATTTTTTTTAATATGCTTGCTGGCTCATGTTTCACAGCTCTGCGTTGTTTTTTTTTCCAGAAGATTTAAAATGAATACAACTGATACCAGACTTCTGCATGGCAATAAATGATTTCGGTGCAGTTGTCTTCTGTCATTAATTTTAACTGGTAATATTTTTACCAAGACCTCTCTTCACTGCTCTCTAAATTGCAATTACTCTCCTGAACGGGAATAAATGTTGTCTACCCAAATTCTTCTGTATGGTTTTATGTAGACTTCATTTAACATATTGATCTCATCTCACTCCAGGCTAGAAGCAGAGCATCTCACATGGTCTCACATTTTAAAATTAGTTCTGCCAGATTCACTGTGATTAATTTTTCAAGAGATTTTAACTTTCAGAAATAGGGGAACTATCAGAGGGTTCGTCTTAATGAAGCTGTTTCCATTCTGCTCCTCCATGACTGATAGGTTTTATCTTAACTAGTTAAACAAAAATGCTGTGACGAAAAAGGAATTTTAGAGAGAAATAATCTCTTAAGATACTCAGTGTACTGGAATTAGCACTCTTCTCTAGAAGGCTGAGTATGTGAATATATTCATATAATATTTTTTCAGAGGGTTTTTTCTCTTATTGCAATGTTTTGCATGGAACACTTCAACTGCCATTTAATCAGCTTGATATACTTTCTTAGGAAGATTAATAGATTTACAAAGTTCCTAAGAGGATTTATATACATTACTAATCACAAAGCTTGGAGACTGGCGTAGTTAGTTTTTAAAAACCCAATTTAACATTTTAATGAGACTGCAAACATAGTTCTGGAGAGTTTGCTCTCTTTTGTATGTGTGTGCGTGAGGAGAGAAAGAAAACATTTTCTGCCAAAATGTCTGTGAAATGCTTCTTGCTATGTACATGGTAAATGGGCTGCATCTGGGATGTCAAGTCCAACATCTGGCCTTATGGTCTTTTTAATGGGGTGGGGTACATATGATGGGTGCTGCGAGCCCAGCACCAGCGATGGGCAATTCACAGTGAGAGCCCACAGCAAGAATGCTTTCCAAACTGTTCGGTCAACTCTTTGGAAAAAAAAAAAATTAGCATTATGAAATAGAAGAGCTGTACAATTAAATGTCAAAACCCGTCACTCTCTTCTTGTGGTTCCTTTGATTGCCCTGACACATCCAGCCAGGCTGGAGCGCAGTGTTAATGGGCTTCTCTGCCGGCACCCACCTCAAAAGCAGGCTGGCAGGCTCACAGGGAAGGAGGGAGAAGAAAGGGTTTTTCAGGATTACAGCTGGAGGCACTTTGAGAGGCAATGGCTTAAAAAGAGGTGGAATCTTCCTTAGAAAGTGAAATATTTATCAAACTCCAAAAAGCTTTTGCATTCACCTACTCTGATCTTCCAGCTAACATCAGCCCTGGACTTTCCTTAATTCCCATTTGGAGTCAAGCACATTCTTAGAGGGAAATAATTATAGGTTGATATTTTAAAAAAACTTTGAGTGATAGAGAAGCTACCAGAAAACCTGAGAGCCTACTCCAGTATCTGACAGCATGTACACTTAAAACCTTGCTCCTTCTTACTTTGCCTATCCCTGGGTTCCTGCCTGTTACACTGAATGGCTCTGTACCTCCAGCCTTGTTCTGTATGGCTGGTGTTTATAGCAAATACACATTATCTAGATATGTAGTGAGCTGGGACTTGATCAAGACACAGAACTCTGGATATCTGTGTTGAAAGTATATTTTTCAGTCCTTCAGTTGTTCTTATGGCTTTCCTCTAAATCTCGTCTTGTTTATTAACCTCTATTAACCTCTTTCCACAATTGCGGGCACAAGAATTAGTCATAGTTCTCTAATAGCACTCACATCCCATTAAAAATACAGAGGCAAAACAGCATCTTTGATGCTGCCCCGTACTCCTCTTTGCTCAGCATGGGATCATGCTGTCTCTTTCAGCTGGTTGCATCGGAGATCTGGCTCAGCCGATGGTCCCTGGCCGATACCCAATTTCTTATCAAAGATGCTCTTTCCTGGAAGAGAGGCTCTCGGGCTGTGAGTCTAGCCTGCAGGCTTTGTTTCTAGGTGTTTAACTTCACTTTTTTTGTATCTTTATGTTCAGTTTTCCAAATATGTCTAGCATTGTGCCCTGTCTTCCCAATTCCTCCCCTTCTCTTTTCTTCAGACTACTTGCATACTTGGGTCAGTATCAGTTTTCATACCTCCATTTCACCGGTAAAAGTGTTGCAGAATGAATACCCATGTGAACCTGTTAGAAATCCACCTTTTCAGTTATGATTTCTTGCTTATAGGACCTGTGCTTGTAATTTTGAATCTGGTGTTCAGTGTTGATTCTTCTTTCCTCTAATTTTTTTATTATATTGTAATATTTTATGTATACCTGAAGTTATTATATACCTGAAGTTATTATATCAGTGATATAAAACTTTATATCAGTGATATAATTACTTTAACAACCAAACTTGTAGTATCACAAAAAAGTAATCAAATTTACTGGGCAAAATTGATTTTCTGTAAATCTGTATTACTGGCATTAGTTGTCTCATCTGCTTTTATATCCTATTAATTGTTTCTCCTTTCAGGTATTCAGTTATATTGACTAGGATTGTTGTCCAACTGATGATCCAATATTTATTTACTTTAACTTCCTTCAGAAAGTCTTGGCACAATATTAGGTCTCTTTCCAACCTTTAGAACTTCTCTAATATTCAATGAGTTATTAAAAATTGACATATTGTCTGATTTGTATAACTTCTTGACCAACTCTTTTTGATATTTGGATACAATTTTTCAGGACTAGAATTTTTAAAAAATACTTCTATTTTGTTCAGATTTAACTATTCATCATCCTTCTCAGTTACAGATCAAATAAAAAGCTTCTTACCAGCCTCCGATTTAATGATACTATCTGGCTTTATTTTGCAAATTGAAACTCAGAAAGGAACTTTTGAACTACAACTTCCTACATAAAAAAAGCAAAACTGTTTTAAAACAAAGTCAGAAAATGGAGCCGTAAGTCAAATAAAGTTATCTAATTAGAAGATATTAACAGAATATTTGGATAATCCCACAGAGGGATAATGAGTCTCCAGAATTCCTGTACTTTCGAAGTCATCTGGTTGAAATTTCCTTGTATGTCCTTGAAAAGACTTAAACGTAGCCTTATATTTTGGAAATGTCTTCATCAGGTTAGTGGAAATACAAAATACCCAACTTGCTTAATGACGAACGTGGATTAAGGCAGAGAGAATCTTTGCTCTGAGACAGCATTTCCAATGAGAGAAAGAGAGAGGGAGAAGTGCCAGCAGGAGGGAAGGGTGGAATAGGTTGCACTTGATTTTAGAAGCTGCAGTGTTGCCTGCCTGGGAGGGAGAAGACTCCCGAGGTCCCTATCCAGCAACGATGGGCAGGCATGAGACGAGCTTAGGAAATACTCCAGCCTCGAGGCTAACTTCTCACTGAGAAGCAGGTGACATGAACAACCAGGCTTGCAAGGAAAGGTGAATGATGGTTTTGTGAGCACCAAGAAGCCCTCAGGGTGCATTGCAGACTGCAATTCTTTGGATCAGCAGAGTGGGAACTGTGCTACTACCACGTAGCTATAGTGGTGAACGAGCATATCTAAAAATGAAATCATGCAGCACTTGGAGGGGAAGTATGTTGCGCTGCGTTTCTCTTTCCCAAGGCCTCAGATGTGCTTCTTGCAGGTCAGGTGTATAGCGTAAAGGGATAAATAGGTGGTGAGGCAGAGAGATAGAGCATCCTTTATGGCTTGCTCTCTTCTCCTTACGGCATTTCCTCACCTTCCTCACCCAGACCAGACAACAAAGGAGAGAACTTACTAAAAGCCTTGTTTTCCAGAGCAGTTTTGTTTTCTAGTTGTTAACAGCACACTAGTGGAATAAAACTTCTGCTGCTTAAAGTAAATTTGCTTTTGTAATAAAAATGATTTTACAGTGAAATTCAGAAATCAGGAAATTAGACCCTTCCTGTCAATCAGCCCTTTCCTCCTCTTGCCTCAAATAACTTTTGAACATATTGACCAATTCCACCCTTGCCTGACAGAAAGATATGAGGTTTGATGGAAGCTGCAGCACATGCTGAACCCTTGTTAGCCATCAGAGAGTCCACACTGTTGCTTACCTTCAGGATGCAAACCACAGGACGTCAAGTTTCCATGTAGTTCACAGAACAGCTGCCTGTTGCTTTGGTTGTTCATTCCACATCCCTGTAGTTCTTAATCAAAAACATTAATGACAGAATGAGTTCCTGTTTGTACCTTTACTTATATAATCATCTGGACCTGAAAATAAATCTGCACTGGCCCTTTTTCAGTAAAGCAGAACTTTTTATTGATAAAGATTCCTGGAAGTGTGTAGCTCAGTTTGTCTGTAAACATTTTTGGTGCTAGTTGATGTTTATGCTGTTGCACTCTACCCTGAAATGCTCTTGGTGAGGTGGGTTGGTCACTCGTCTGTGCCACCAATAACCCTTTCTGGGATTAAGGGGGGGGTTGGTTTTACTGATCAAAAGCTAATCTGCCATCTGCAAGATTTCAGAAAAAATACTGTTCTGCGATATTACATAACTGTTACAGTCTCTTTTTTAGGACCCATTTGCATCCCCAAAAAGATGAAAAGAAAAAGGAGTTCAGATCACATGAATCGCAGTCCCAACCATCCTCATGAAGACAAGCTGATTCAGTTTGTTTTCCAGGAAAAATGTTTATCTAGGTTTATTTCTTCAGTTACATTGAAACTCTGATTTGTAATATATCTCAACGGAGCAGTTACAGAAGTCCTGTGAACAAACACAAGCCACCCTTCATCCAGGCACATTGTTAAAAAGATAGCAGGGTCACTTGGATACATTTTTTAGAGGCAGTGAATTGGTGTGAATTACCATTATCGCATGCATACCTTCTCTCTCCAGCTGTGGAGATGAGAGGAAAAAAGAGGGGGCTGAAGGGGGGCTCCACATGGGCTGTGCCCCTCTCAGGGCTGAGCCTCAGCCCGCTGCGACCCTACGCCTGCCATAGACACTGCCGTGTGGGAATAGCATCGTCTTCGGTCACACTGCTTTCATTGCATCTTGAGCATTACTGAAGTTCCCATGCTAATGGCTAAGTTAGTTAAGCAAGTATTTTCTTGCTTTTATTTCTTAAAAGTATTTTCTTACTCTCTGTACAACTCATTTAAGGGAAAGTGACATTTCTTTTTATTTTGATGTAACAAGTTTGCTTAAACCCTCGGGTACATTGCTCCCAATTTACTAAAACTTCTGCATATGCCTAACATATTCTTTCAAGGATAACTTTTTCAAAGTGTAGAAGTCAGCTTAGTTACCATCAAAGCAGTAAAATCCAGTATTTCAGTTTTCCTGTTAAGGCTTTATTAAGTCATTAATTGTGCTAGTGCCAGCAGGGTATCCTTGCTAATTTAAAGAACAAAGGCAGTTATTTTGTAATATGCACATTCCAGGACATTTAAATTATTGACCAGGTATGTAAATAATTGATAGCTCACAAACATATCGGTGTAAGAGCCCTGGAAAGCGTCACATTCATTTGCCAGGGAGATGGTGGGGTCAGGACTTCTGTAGTGAATAATGATTCATTCTTTCCTTCCCGACTCAAATGCCATTATCCTGCTCAGCTGCGTGAACAATACGTTTAGGCTCGAACCAAGGAATAAACCCTTGACGCATGCACTAAGTACGAGGAACATTGTGTAAAGGTGCCTTTTAGTGATAAACACGTGAATCTGTTTTTGTTTCTGTCCCGGCCCCGAGCTGAACTGGCCTTGAGAATGAGGAAGCCCTGTGAATTTCTCAAAGTACGAGCTGGCACAAAGAAAACAGCTGTGTCTATAAGGAAAACTGACTCCTACATGTCACCCCCTCGCTGCCACCGCTCTGTGCCATGCCCCCCCGTGGACCCGGCAGCTCTGCTCCGGCACAGCCATCGTGGGCAGGACCCCACTACGGGCAGTGCCAGGGCTCCTCGCCACGGCACAGAGCCGTCAGCTCCTGCGGAGGGCGTGGGAACGTGCCCCACATCCAGCCTGCGTGGAGTCCGGGCACAGAGGTGTTTTGGGCTGGGGATTACAAACAACAGCGTGGCCACTGTTGGCCAGCTGTAGTGCCAGGCTCTCTCTACCGAGGGACACCAAACCATCGGGGGCATGGGAGCAAGAGGCGGCCCTTAGGCAGTGCCCTGCACAGGCAGGCTGGGTTCCCGTCCCCACACCGTGTCCTTGGCACAAGGCTTGCCAGGGCTGCGTGCATGGCTGCTGTTTGGGTCTCCGTTGGAGCCAGCCGAGGCAGGAACGTGGCCGTGAGCCAGGCAGCGCCCGGGGCGGTCCCCCCTGAGGTGCGGAGGGATGTGGTGTGGGAAGCAGTGTCAACGAGCTGTGGATCCACAGCACCATACGTGAGCAAAATCCATGCCGCACAATTTAGAAACATGCAAGTGTTTATGAAGTTGACCAGCAAAATGTAATGTCCAAAAGCATATAGGTCACCTGAGAGGCAAAAGCCCTCTGTCCAGCCTCTGGAGTGGGAAATTCATCCCTTTTCTTCACAGCTGCTGTTGAAGCCATGCCCACATAAATATTGAAACATTTTTAAAATTCTGTTTAAGTCACCAGTCTTTGAGGGTGATGCTTTTTCTCACCTGGCTTTTGTGCTGACCCTTTTTTCATATACCAGGTTTAGCCCGATGCCTAAGATGGAAGAAGGGGGGCACTGAAACATGAGAGGTAATGGGTGACCTAGAAGCAGAAGTGCAAGAGCGTGACGAAAGGTGACCTGAGCTCACTCTGGGTGGTGGGGTGCTCCAGCAAAGGGTGACAAGACCGAGGAAAAGCCAGTGGGAAGCCCAGAGGAGAGACCATCAAATGAGACTAGAAACCCTTCATTAGGAGGGAGACAGAGTGTGTCCTTCCTCACCAAATGAGAAAAAGGAACAACTGAAAAGTCAGGAATGGTGTGGGAAGGTGAAATGTAAAGAAAGAGCCTGAGGCTGGTGCAGGCAGACAGTACCTGAAGGGGCCAGCAGCCACAGCAGCCTGGGTCAGTGCTCACCCAGGGCGAAGGAGCCTCGCCAGGCATCTTCCTCATGGGCCAGATTTTCTGAGCGCTAGTTATTCCCCTCTCATATCTCTCCAGATTGGCTTCCCTTTCGTCTTTTAAGCGAAACACTCCAGAAGGGACTTAATATAGTACCTTCGGGCTGAAAAGAGTGAAATTGTGCCTCTTGTCTCCCACAGATGGTATCCCTTTTAGTGTTCCCCAGGCTTACACATCTTCATGCTGCTGATACATGTGGAAGTTTGGACCCATTTTAACCCCAGGTCTCTTGCCAGTCCGGTGCTCCTTGTTTTGTACTTGATTTTCTTCTCCTTCTGCAGTGTAGCATTAGCAGTCATCTTTGCTGAATTTCTTCATAGTGATTTCATACCCTCCCTCCAAGTTATTATAGATCACTTTTAGCTCTAACCCTGTCCTCCAAAGCATTTACAACTAACAGTTTGGTGTCATCCACTCTGTGTACCATCATTTAGCTGTTAATGAAAATATTGAGTGAAGGAGAGCAGATACTGCCAGCTCTCCACCTGACAGTCTCTCTCCCCATCTGACAGTGACTCATCAATAACCCCTCTACTAAAAGCAGGTTATCAACTCCTGGTGCCCATACCTAAGGCTGGTTACAGCTAGACGGTGTTGCTAAAGCTTGTTTATGAGAATGTCATGTGCAATGATTGTAAGTCATATATATAGCTTCCCCCTTAGTCCACAAGGCTGGTTACCTTGTCAGAAAAGGACACTAGATTTGTCTGGCATAAGTTTTTGCCAAACCAAACTATTTGGGCTGTTTGCTTAATCCCTTTGTCATCCTCTGGGTACATGTGGACTGATTGTTCCCTTGTTCTCCTGGGACAATGGTCAGTCAGTTCTGCAATTACCATGTCCTCCTTCGTATCAGATTTGCCATCTGTAGACCTCTCCTCTCTTCCACATAATATTGAAAATAATTGGTAGTGATTTGAATATTTTGTTTGTATGGTATATTGTAACAAAATACACTCATGCACGCGGCACCTACCCACCTGGGGAAGGGCTGGGTGATGTCTCAGCCAGAATCTCGTGAAGGTTTCAACAACTGCCAGATCTTCCCCAGCTCTGGGGAGGTCAGCGATTTCTCAGAGGAAGTAATCCAGTTGTAGATGAGAAATAACCTCAGGCAGATGGATGTGAGAAATGGGGAGTGGAGAATTAGGCCTCTTAATGACAGCAGTGTTTTTGACAAGGTGACAATAGCATGGTATATAGCAAAATTATTTAAAAAAACTGCTCTTGTGAGAAGGTGGGTCTTTCTGGTAGTCTTTCTTTTTGCTAACTGCTGTTTTCAGGCACAAAAGGAAAAGTATGATTGAAACCTTCCTTTCCAGAAATTTTTCATTTTGGAGGATCCTGAATCTCTCTGTTCTTCAGGGGGTTATTTTCTCAGTCCTGGTTACGGATGATGACCAGAAATTCCTCAAAGTCAGGGAAATTGATGGCATTTGTGTTCCCTCTGGGCCCCAATTCAGCTGGGGGCAGACATGACTGCAAGAGTATCAGGAGGAAAGATAATAATATACTTAGAATATTTAAAGAGACTGAGGTAATAAACAAATGTGAAGCTAGCTAGCTCTCCTATGCTTCTGAAGATCTTTTCTTAGTCTGAAGTGCTCTAATATATATATCCTACATATTTTCAGAAAAATGGAAAATACATGTCCCCTACTGTGTGTATCTGAACATCACCTTGCTAAGTCTAAGGTAATCACCCTAAGCTTTAGTTACAGCACTGGAGAGAAATAGGCCCCTCTAGAAGGTAATTCATCAGACCCACTTTATTTACATCTCTTTATGAGTCATTCTCTTGAGGTACCCGTAGCTCGCTATTGAGTATAATTGGAGCCCAGGATGACGTGGATAACTTCAAGATGTCCATGTTAGATAAGACAACCGTTCATCAAGCATGCCTGAACATGTTTTAAGAAATACTAAGAGGTTTGGGGTTATTTCAGTCTTTGATTTAAAAAAATATAGTACCAGCACTAATATGAGAGCCATAGAAAGCAACTTAATACACTTTAGCTGGAGGCTGTGGAGCCCAGGAGGATTCAGGAATATTCAAATTTCATTCTTCTGAAAGGCAAACTAATTACGATCATCAATTTTCATGTTACAAAGCTTCAAGCAAATGCAAAAGCATGCAAAGATCAGCCATTTATGCTTTGCATTCAGCACAGAAGTAGCTGAACATTTGTTTTCCTAATCTTTTATGCCTACTTTATTGTCATATGTTGTTTGACATTCAGGAAATAACACAATGTTTTGATCAACAGCGTAAGATTGCATTAAAACTTGATGGCCCATGGCTTAATGGCAAAACTGAGTAATTAAAACTGTGGCGTAAGTAATAGTTGGAGGCAAGTTCTAGTAAGATTTCTTCTGCAAACAAGGGAACTTCCAGGACTTACCCACCCATGTCCAGGGACATAGAGGTGGAGGAGCCACTTGTATTGCTTTCCTCTGTCTTGGGCTGTGTAGTAAGCCCACCAGTAACTGGACCTCCAAATAGTCATGCATAATGCAGTACAGTACTTTTTCCGAGGTGCAGCCCATGGCGATGATAGTAGCGAGATCGTTGTCTAGCTTGCCAGACATGCTACCTGTTGGGCTGCTAGTCCCATAATTGGAATAAACAGCAGCGAGAATACCATTATTGCTAAATATTGAAGCTGCTTCTGGTGCAAGCAGAGGAGGAAAACTCTGCTCTGACCGCCCCCACATAGATATCATGTATCCCTGACAAGTTAATGGGAGGATTTTGATTACAACCAAGAAGAAAATCCATACCAAAACAGCCTGGTATGAGATAGGTTTCCTATTGTGTACTGGAGCTCTCTTCCTCCTCTCTCACTGTCACAGGTCACCTAACATGTCAGGTGTGAAAGATGCCTTAATCTTCAGCTTTGCTGCCATGTCCCATATAAAGCATGTTTTAAAAGTCATGTCTAGGGTGTCTCGTTTGTAACATCTTCCAGCTGTATGTAATAAAGTAAAAAAACAGTTCTGGTACCTTAGAAGAACATTGCCTTCCTGGAAATGTTTATCATCCACACACTTGCACCATGCAGGTCTCTCGGGTTTGCCTACAGTACGTAGCGGTTAGAAAAGAGAGTGTTGTGGGAAGGAAGAGGGTCACACCATTTTCTCTCTCCCAGCTCTGCTTTTCATAATGCTGTCATCTCATGGGTATCGAAGTGTTTGAAAATAAAAGCTTTGAAACAAACGCCCATGTGCCAACATCCTTCGAAGGAGTCAGGGAGTGAGATGACATAACCATGGCGCTCTGAGGACAGTGTGTCACAGAGCCCTGAAATTTGGCTGGATCTTTGGAATAACTGGGACAAGTGAGGCTACACTGGTGATGCTCTGAATGATGCCTCACACATCTCTGGGGCTGCATTTCCACCAGCAAATTGACCAGATTGCTTAGAGCTCTTCCTTTGTGAAATGTAGTCATGTTACTTAATAAAAAAGCTCTCTTTGTAATGTTTCTAGTCCCCCTATAGAATTCAATATACATTCATTTTGCTTTTGAAAAATGGCTTTTGAAAACCTTAAAGATAAGATGTGCTTATGGTTTGTAGCACAGCAACTGTAGCATCCTGTGGGTTCTGTCCCTCTTCCATAGGGCATTTCCTCAGGGCATTTTCTGAAGGTGTTCATTCATTTCAGTTAGATTTCAAAATGATTTGGACTTGGGTATGGATCTCAGGGATCATTAAGGAAAAAAATAAAATCCTGAGCAATGTAAGCTCTTCTTCATACAGCGTTTGCTTCCAGTCGTACCTTCCTCATGTAGACTGAATTAAGTTTTTGGTTTTTCAAAAGGAATAACATGATTGCAGCAGCACTACTATGGCAGGCAAAAGGAAACCTGCAATCCAATATCCCTTTCACTGTTCAGTGAAGAATGATTAGGAGCAGATATTTACCACTGCACCTAAACCTGACCCTATGGTACTTTTTTGGGGAATTAGACAAACTTTCTTAAAGTATTCTTTAGGATACTGCTCTGGGTCCAGAGATAAATTAAGTGACTTTAGGTCCTACATAGTACTTCTCAGCTGTCTTGTAAAAATAGTATTTTTCTGTGTTACGGCATAATAACTATTCTAAGTAGTAAAAATAATGCAGTCCCTCTTCTTACTACTTTTTTTTTTTGTGGGATGTAGCTTTGTCCTCTGTCTATCTGGCCGTTTCTGCTGGTTAATAAATAAGGAAGGAAGAATCAACCTCTGATGTTTGAGGCCTTTCTCTTAAAGGCTCAGCCCTGAACATGGAGTCCCAGTATCCCTCAGAAAAGGAGCTTAATTGTCATTCTCTTCACTTACACACTAGAGGTACTCCACTGTCAGTCTTTAATTTCTGTATTTCATATGAGATGGACAGAGAGATAAAGTATGCACTGAAATTTAAACCATAGTTCACCTCATCAGTCTGTAGCAGCAGAGATGAGAAGTCCACACTTAATCTGAATAAAAAGATTGCCCTGGCTGTAATAACATTCATTTGTTCATTCATGTTGCTCCTTGCACAGAAAGATCATCCAGAAAAGAAAAACTGATTTAGAAGACAAAAATAAATGCATTTACCTAGCAACTGACTGGATTTATTGCAGTACTTGCTGAACCCCCTGTGGAGCAATTCTTATTGATTTGTAATGGAACCTATCAAAAAACCTTTTTCAACTGTAGATGTGCTGTCTGTGAGACTGAAACTGGTGAACCGTATCATACCCTGTTCCTGGAAACCTTTCTGCTTTTGAGATCAAAAGAAAAATTAAAAAGTGTTTTATTATTTTCCTGTCCTTTTCATATGTTGATATCTCTTAGCTCAAATAATTTAGATGCTTCTCAAGTGAAGTTGGCAAAGGCTTCAGAGTGGGAGAAATTATTTACTTGTGTGTGCAGGTTTGCTACCAGGCGGTATTCAAAAAAATAACCACTCTAATTATGGGCTGAGATAAGGTCTACATAGTCTGGTTTAAGTTAATCATAAACTGGGTTCTACTAGGTTGATTTCTGCCTTTCACAACACCATTGAAAAAAAGAACAACAACCAAAACCAACAAAACCCCCAACCTCTTTTGTAATTCAGACCAAAGGTTCAACAGGAAGGGATTAAAGGTGCTTGTACTGACAAAGGCTGTGGTCAGTTTTTGCCTAATGATCTCAGAAGGCTGTCTTGTAATGGCCTGATGATAGCATCCATTTTTGCATTGAGACCATTTAGATGTCCATACTGATAAGTAAGCAGATTCCAGGAAAGGCAACCCCTCCTCCCCTGCCACGGTAGTATTTGGAGTTATTCAAACAAGAATGGGAAAGACACACTGAGAGCATTGCTAGAAGAATGATCTAATTGAGAGAGAGAGTGAGCGGTAAAGCTGATGTAACAGAAATGATGGGAATAGACATGTCTGAAAATACTTGAAATTTATGGTCTTCTCACTTTTTTTTTATACTCTAGAGCATCACGATTTACATTCAAACAGCCTGGTAGGTTTAAATTTTAAATGAAGCTGGCCTAGAATTATGAATAAGGCCATTAAGTATTGCCTTAATAACCTTTTATTGCATGGAACAACTTCTATAATTGCAGAGGGGAAAAGAACTTCAAGCATTTGCATTTGAGTAATTGATGGGCAATTTACAATGTTTTCTATTTTTCTGGGGAGAAATGAAAGGGCCCTAATTTTGTTGTTGACACTGGCATATAAATTCAGGTGATAAGTAGCTTCTGGGAAAGTGTACAAGGTGGTAAGATGTGAAGCTGAGTAAGAAAACAGAGTTTTAAGCGGCTTTTGTTTTTCCTCTTACAAATCTGAGGGGAGTTGCCTTTTTATACCTTCTGGTGTAGAAGAACAAAAAATTCAGTGGTCCTTTATAAAGATAACCTCAGACCTGTGTTTTACACTGAACAAATTTTGAGCTACAGCAACCAGTAGGCAAGCTAGACTTATTTACGTGCCACCGTATTATATGTCTGAGTGCTTCCTGCAGAGCAGCCTGCTACAGCCGAGGTAATTGTTTCCAACTTTCAGTCCAAAATGTGCATTTCCTTTTCAGTAGATGCTATCTGAGTGCAGCAGCGTGAAGTTCAGCCTGCACTGACTGCAGCCTGTGCTTGCCGGTGACTCCCTGTACACACAAGCTACACCAAGTTGAAATCTACACCCATACTACTTCTGATACATAAACCAGCTCATTTAAAGCTTCCTTGGGCATCTCTGTTTCTTGGAAGCCTCAAACATAGGTGTAATGTCAACTGAAAAAAAATATAACTGGAAATGAACGCCATGTCCTGGGGAAAACTGCAGGCTTTCTCTTCTAGTGTGTGTCCTCATATACAGCCAAGCTTTGCTGCGGGAATAGCACCCTGGGATTAAAATCTTGGTTCATGGGTAGGGCCACAGTTTTCAGTGGCTGTGGCAGATGGATCAAACATGTTACGTAGACCATTGCAGCAGAGGGAAAGAGGAGGATGCTCCGTGCTGTATGGCAGGACTGGAGATTGAGAAGGTGCTCATCCTCCTATTGGAGTGACAAAAGGCAGGCAGCCCTGGCTAGGCATTAAGTGCAGTTCTCCTTGCAAAAGCAAAAAGGTTTTCACTACGAATATTTGCCTAACTTCCAGCAATCCCAGAAGATTGCAGAAAACAACTGAGAATGGGGGTTTTGAAGCTTGATACAGAGCTGTCATCTGCAAATGATAGTCACAGACTGCGCCAGAACAGCTTGTGTTACAGATCCACTTGTGACATTTTTTTGCCTTTTTTCCTGTGCTTCTTTCTTCTTTTTCAGTGTTTTATGTAAGATCATTGTTACCCTAAGATGCCTGCTAAGTTCCTATATAGATGTCATTCTTTTATAAAGGAGCGTAAGGGAAGATTTTTTGGTTGGGGGGGTCCCCCCCCCCCCCCATCTTTATATAAAAAGAAGCTGTGGCACAAAGGTTGATGAACTTGCACACCGTAAGAAATAGGAACAGGTCCAGTTTTGCTCATTTCCCCCTCCCTTGGCATCTTACCTGCTGACTTGCATTCGGTCTCATACAATAAACAGCATAGCTAATGCCAAACTTAGCTCTGTGCATCAAGGCTTACTATGGACTGCTGTGCTCTTCATACCCACTAGCCACTTCATTCAAAGCTCTTACCCATCTGTATTTTCCTAGAGGTCAGTTCTTGTGTTGGCCATACAAAGGCTGACATATTCCCTTTGTTATTTACTTTCACAGTTTGGTATTTATTGTTTTGACAAGTTATTCCAGTCACTTTCTGGATACCTGTTCAGGTAGAGTCAAGCAGTCATCTTCGTTGTCATCGCCATCATCAGGAACAGCAAAGACACCAGGTAGGCACAGGGCAGGAGATACTGTGGGACTGTGTCTTTTTCTTTTTCCTTAATGGTGCAGAAACACTTACGATATTTTTTTTGCTCCAGGTTGGAAAATTCCTATCAAGCAATCTCTTTGGAGTAACAATAAATGCTCACTTAGGGAGCTGGTCAGAAGGATGGCTTGATATGCAGTGTGCATGACTGAAAATCTCTTCTGATGCCCCCCCCCTTATTCCCCTACCCATTTTAGTAATAAATAAGTCACAAACTGAGCGCAGAAATTTTTTCCTATTATTTGACTCCCCTCTGTTCATAGCAGTGCTACACTCTGTGCTCTCCCATGGCTGCAGAAAGCTTTTCTCCATAAAATATGCTCAAGCTAAAACTAAAAGTCAATACATCATGGATCTTAAAAAAAATAATTAGTAATATTAATGGAAGGAAATTGCTTCTACTACTTACCATCACTGCCTACTTTCTAAATCACATCTTAAGAATACACTGTTGATGCTGCTCTTTTTTCACTTCAGCATTGGCAGATGTCACTGGAATAAATGTCTTGACAAGCAGTTGTCATAACTTTTTTTCCTCCTCCTTTAGATAGTAACTGACGATAGAAATGCCAGTTTTCCCACACACTGTCGTATGTTTAGAATGCATTATGTACTAAATTACTTTGAAATAGTTGGTACAAACTAGCTGGCATCTCTCTGATAACTCCTGAGGAAGCCAAAGATAACATGCATGCACTTTTAAATTATATATAAGCAGTCTTGTTCAGTTTTCAACGGTGAATGCTCAGCTGTGTTTCACTTCCAATGCATTTTTGTTTAAAGCTCATATTTAATTGTGAATGTAGTAGTACATGGGGAAAAAAAGGAAAGTAATGTATATTGTTAGCATTTCCACAAATTTGAATAGTTTGGGGGTTTATACTTCAAGTACGAGAATGGAGCATAGAGCTAATTAAAACAACAATGACAAATTTTGAAGGAATTTTAAAGTAGGATCTAAAACTATAAAGTTTAAAAATTATATTCTCTTGAAAGCAAATGTAAATTGTAACTTTTAATGGTGTTTTGCCACTTTGCCTTTAAGCACTGCTTTTTCTCTATCAACACCCAAAAGACTTTGGTAAGAAAAGAGAAATGGAGAAACTGTCTCTGCAATCAGAGCTCTGCTTTCTAATCATAAATTGCCCCTGGGTCCATGGATAAAAGTTGATAAGGCTTTCTTGAATTTGAAAATGACACTACTTACTAAGTTGTTTTTTTATTAAAATGAGACCTAAAAAAGACCTAGATGAATAGCTATGACAAAGCTCATAGTAAAGTTGGGGAAATACTTTTCCATGAAAGAAGATCCTAACATGACTGCATAGGCCAAAGAAAAATATGAATAAGGGACCTGAAGCATGGTCCCCACAGACGCAAGGACACCAGCTGTTGTCCTTATCCAAACATCTGTCAATAGAGACGTTGCAGGGTAACTATCCAGTAATAATGTCCCACAGTATGACTGCCACAATATGTCTTAAAAAAGGCTGTAGATGGCTGTTTCTCTGATTATCATCCAGGCAAGAATTTGGGAGATGCATTATAATAATAATAAATAATAATAAACTGCAGATTAGTATGATTCAAGGGCAAGGGGAAGATTTGGAATAGAACTTCAGGGAATCCCCAAGAAGGGACCTGGAATTTGAAAAGAAAAGAAATAACAGGCTTGAGAAGCTGAGACTCTCTCCTAAGCTCGTATCTTGAGGGATGCAAGAAAATGACAAATACTCCAGTACAGCTGGTCTGATAGATACATAGAGATTAGTTAAGTAGGTTAAATGTGTGTTTCTTTCATTTCTGTCTTTAAAAAGCCTTTGAACTGCCTTATTGCTTTTGGCTTCTGCAAATAAACATAAAAACAAATGAAAGTATTTATCCTGGCGTGTGCTAAGAGTGATTTTGGGCTATTAGTTAACATCAAGTTATTCCATGGTTATCATGATAATCTCTGAATCACACAAGGACCCTGGCACTTCAGTGCTTTTCCCCAAAGCAGGGAAACTGAAATGGGGTACAATTCACTTTGCCAAGTCTTTTTGAAAGTTGGTTGCATGGAGTTTTAAGTAGGTGTGTCTTCAGATGGCAATTTTAAACAAAGAGCACCTGCTGAACCCCACACAAATCTGTAATCAGGACTTGCCTTGAAAACTATAATCAATATGTTGTAAATAAATATTTGGGAAACTGTGTTAGAGAAAGTAATAACCTGCCACCTCAGTACTTGCTCTAAATCAAAATGTTTGTTATCATGACCTGATGATGGTAATTTAATTTCCATCGTACACAGAATAAAACAGACAAGTGATTTGCTAATGGGTCCTGGGCACAAAGAAAAACCCAGTCTAAATAACTAGTGTAATACCTCAGTGTACTTGTCCTAACTCTAAAGATATCTCACAGTCTATATAATATGGTAGATGATCTGGAGGATGCTTCACAGCAGCTCTGTCTGAGGACTACTTCCCATACAATGTTCAGTCTCCATTTGCAGAAGGGAAGCAGGATTTCCCTCCACAGCCCAGACCTCTGTCAGTCACTTGTGTTCAAGGCTTTTTCCTCTCCTCGCTTCCACTTCACCATTTACTGACCCATAAAAGAAGCACCCTGGTCTTTCTCCTCACCCATCATTGCTTGCTGCCATACAGCTCTGGGAGGGCCTGGCATTCTTAAGCATCACACAAACTCTAGGTGGAAATATAATTTTTTTTGTTCCTGTATATTTGCTCCTACAAACTGTTCACCTGTATTGTTTGTCTGGATTTTGTAAACAGATGCATTTATTTGCTTTTAGTTTAACTTTGCTCGCCTTAGAGCAATTTTAAATTAATTATCTGAACTCTTGTAATCCCTCTGGCAATCTTAAAAAATAAGATACTGGCTGCTTTTTAGGTTCACAAGCTCTGTACTATATTCTACAGGTTATCTAAATTCAAACAGACTATGTCTCTACATAACTATGGAGGATAGTTTGAGAGTTGGTTAAAAAGGGGTTGGGAAGAAGAAACGTTTCCCACTTACCATTGTCAGCCAGGAAAGATCTCTTGCATGTAGCAAACAAGGAGAAGCACACCTCATCTCCAAGGGCACTTTAAATTTCTCCTTAATAGATTGATTTCTCTTCTGAAAGGAACATCATGTGTATTTTGAATATAGGACAACAATTCCTCAGTAAGTATTGGCTGTGATTTAAAAGTGCATGAACAGTTCCATTCTTTTAGTTTATCTTTTCTTCATTTAATCCATTTAAATTAGGAAAAAAAGGAGATGGGAAGGCTGTGGTAGGAAGGCAGAAAGGAGATAAATACAGCTTTAGGCTAGCTAATTGGGCATAGCTGATAGCATGACTGTGGCAGCATGGCATCGAAGAGCATTTCCTCCTGGTCTAAGGAAGGTTTGCAGCCTGTGCTCAGTATTACTTCAGGTACTTTATAGGTAGCACCTGAGCCAGCCAGCTTAGGCACATTGACTCTATCTGCACTGTAGCAACTCACATAGTCGTAGCACTCATTTAATGGGTAGAGTTTTGAATATTCATATGGAGCTAATTCTGCTTCCTGGAAAATAAATGGAGTGTGACTATTGGCTCCAATGACAGGCAATCACTCACCCCTCCTTGAATATTCAGTAAGACAGTATGGCTTGGAGTATTGTATATGACAATTTTAATATGATATTTGGAGGGGGTGTGGATTTTTAATTGGTAGCAAAGTAAGCAAAAAGCTGTGGTAGGGCACTGAAGACTAAGTAAAAATACAGTTGGCTAGCTTAATTGTCATTCACAGAGAAACTACATGCCTTTGGTAGTATGATAGAATTGAAATATCACTATATTACATGTACTTATTACTGTGAATCAGCCTCCTGACTGGTCCATGGCAAATGAAAAGGCACCAAGTTTATACTTGGAAACCATTCACTCTCACAGCTGCATATCCCATAATCACACATTGTGGAAGGAGGGGCAGTCAGTCCTCCCCCCATACATTATATTGAATCTCATTGTTTAATCAACCACGGCTGGGAAAGGATGAGCATTAAAAGAATTACTTCCTAAGTATCAGCTGAGAAGCCCTGATCATAGTGTTGCAGATGGCTCTTTTCAGCTAAGCAATTAAGTATACTATGGAAGAAGTATTATATACAACAGTTGACTAAACCCTAGTAAAGAGTAGAGGAACATTTTTACAATTCCCAGAAGCTGGACTATTTGCTTTGAAGCATTCCCTAAAGGTGACTTTATGAAATTTAGCCACTCCTGGTGCTGGTGATCTTCTAGTTTCCTTCCTCTGGTTCTCATGAGGTGGGAAGAAAGAGATCCCAGGCCAGATGCTCATATGCTATAAATTGCCACTGCTCTGCTGAGTCTCAGCCTTGCTAGGCCAGTCTTTGCCACCTGACTAGCAGACCTAAATGAATTTTGTAATTATTATAAACTTTTAATTAGAATGGATTCTCCTGTTTCATAGATGGATTTAATTCTGAAGTGGAGATAATAAAAAAAAATATTCCTTAGAACAGATACAAGAAGTGCTATGTTATGTTATACCCTTGAAAGTCCTTTTCATGACGCTATAAATCATAATGCCATAAAGGCAGCATGTATGGAAATTTGCTGATTATTCAAGATCCTGATCTTGCACATTAGTAAGAAAATTTAAAAGATTTATCTGACTAAACATAGATGTCTACATCTGAGCTACTCACCTTCAGCTGTCTTCATAGTGACAGAGATAGTTGAAGACAAAAAAGATTCATCATGAATAAGATTCATGTCATCTGAGAGTAGATTTCTAAATTTAACTCAGAAGAATTGCTCCTTCAAAGTACCTATTTCCCTCCATCAGATATAAAAGAGTTCCAGAGTGTCTAGACATCTGCAGTATAATTATCTACATGTGACCTAAAGTGAAATAACCCCCATCATCAGCGACTTCAAGTTTTGCCTGCAATCACAGTAACAAAAATTATTTGGAATCCATATTGGTGCAAATACCAAAGCTACCTAAACTGTGATACTGCTGAGATTTCCTGTGATACTGTCTATATTTGCATTGCAAACTCAAGAGAAGCAAAACCAGTTTGTGAAACCCTGCAACACCCCTTTTCCCTCAAATCCCAACATCATTTGCCATATGTCAGTGCAGAAGACCCCTCTAAGTAGGCAGCAGTGTTGAGTTTTGTTTGCTTGGACATGACTCCCATTTCCTCACCATAGCCTACAAGAAATCTAAGTTATTTTCCAGGAAGACTCATTTGGAGCATGCCTTTTGTGACAGATGTCTGACTACGTTAATGTTAGTACTGGGTTTGAGTTTTTTAAATATGAAGTACAGAATACTCAGCTTTATTGCTTACCCTGAAAACCTCATTGGGCTATTGGTGAAGGTGATGCTGAGACAGAATCACAGATTTACGCTTTGTTTTGGTGCAGGTTGGAATCTGCTGGCTTCCATCATCTAGTTTATAGCACCTTCATGATTCAAAAATACCATCAGTCTATGGCTCTGGATGTCTGGGATGGAATGGTTTGTTTCTACTAGCAGACTTTGCAAGGCTTACAGTGATGCACCTAGGGTTGGTTCTAGGAGGCAGCGGATACTAAAAACTCTTCTGAAGGCGTTAGCAGTCCCTGACGTTTATTTGGTGCCAGGGTTGGAACTGAGAGCAGGATCTGCATTTGGAAGATGAGTGCCGAAGAGGTAATTTTATCACAAGGTCTGGCCAGATACTCCTGTTTAGAACTGAGGAACGGTGCCTGAAAAGACAGATTAATAATGTAGAGTGCTCTGTGCAGTAGGGTTCACTTGGGGTGTAGTTAAGGCTATACTTTGGCTTCATTTACTGTTCAGATCAGTCAGAGCTACAAATGCTAGATATTTCTGGATGATAAAAATGACTTTTGGAGGGAGGCTGGGGCGGGGCTCCAATGGCAGTTTCAGGGGTTATAGTTAAGTTTGGGGTCAGTGCTTGGCCTCTCCTTAAGGTGATGGACAGCTGGGTTGGACAACTAGGCTTTTGGCTGCAGAAGGAATATTGCTCTGGTCTAGGTTATGGTCTGGTTTCATATCTGTGTGGCAATTTAGGGTCAGGACTGGTAGCCAGAGGGGAAGAGCTCATTCTTTTTTCAAGCTGTGATAAGTATCTTGGGACCCTAACTATGTCTAGACATTGGGTTAGTGTAATAGACAGCAGGACCAGAAGAATGATGTTTAAAGGTGCAATACAGAAGGCGCTGTGGACTAAGATACGGGCTTGTGCCAGGAGGCAAGAATATTTTGTGCTTCTCTACAGCCTGCATAAGGCTTTTAAAGATACCATCGATTTTAAGGCTGGAAACAGCAGAGCCTGAAACAGTAGTTTGACTATTTGGATCTTTAAAGGTGCCATGTGTAGGAATCAGGCAGGTGTAGATTTTGTAGACTCATAATTCATTCTATAACTGGAATGTGGATTTTTGAGTACCAGGCCCTTACGAGTTTGGCTTAATCCAAGAACATGCAGACTCTGTCTAGGATGTGCAAGAGGTGGTGAATGGTCTTCATATTATTTCAGCCTCCTCCAGAAGGCTATACACAGATATATAAATTATGCACATGTGTGTGTACTTTATTTATTTATTTTCTGTGTTTGAGTAAAGGGTTAATAATCTGCCTTGTGCTAGGGCTGGTAGAGTTATTAACAGCAGGACCTGAAGACATTAATTCATGGCTATGGTCTTCAAGGCTTGATCTCATACAATGAGGACCATTGCTAGAAGGGAAGAATAGCTTACAGTTTATTTTTTTCCAGCTAGGCCTCTCTGTGTTAAGATTAAAGCCTAACTTTATGGGTTGGAGTAAAGTTAAAATTTTAGTATGTAGAACTATATACATTTAGTATATAGGACTAACCTTAGCCAAAGTCTTGTCAATGAGTCTTGTAAAACACTCAAATTTGGAGTGAACAGTAGAGAGGAACTGTTTCTGCACCACTGTTGTCCACTAGCCACATGTTAACCACATTCCTAGTGCAAGTTTTACCAAGAGACACATCCCAGTAGCAGATGTATTCATAAGGAGTTTGCTTCCTCATCCTAATCTGCTAGGCCTGACAAGATCCAAGTCTCGCAGTCTCTGCTCTCTATAACCCAACATTAACTACAAACATAACCACAACCCTAGCCACAGGCTTAATAATAATAAACAACTTATCCAAACAAGAAGAAAAATCATACTTTCCTATTGGTAGTAGTCCAGTCCACAGGCATTTCAGTATCTGTAAATCAAACTAGCTCTTCAATTGAATCTTGGCTTAATTACATAGCCCAGAGCTTCTTCTCCTCTTTAGTTCTCCCTTGAACTTAGAGTAACAAAGAAACCATTCTCGCACATGGCCCCACATCTGATCCTCTGTAACTGAACCTTGCACCACTAAATTGAGATCTTCAGCCCATTTTCCATAACTCTCATCCTCTCTCCAGTCTTAATCTTGGGTGTAAATAATTGTTCAAGAGACATAAAAATCAGTTTAGCTACTGAAATGGACTTGCCATGACTAGCCTTAAGGCAGTTTCTCTTTTCAGCATGAATCTCCATCCCACTCTGGACATGACAGATTCATGACAAAGCTGGTCCTGCTTTCAGTAATTGTAACCCTATGGAGTACCCTAGCCTTTCTTCACAAGTGTTCCAGAAGTCTGAAACTAAAGGAAAAACAAGCAGGATCCAGCAAGTGTCCTAGCAATTTGACCCTTCTAGTCCAGAGCCTTACGTCTAAGTCCATCCTGAACTTAGACTTGCCTAGGTCTGGGGAGATGCCTGTTACAGCAAGAAGAATTTAATTTCAGCATTGGTCCTTATTCCCAGTAAGAGCGCCTTGTATTTTACTTTGACCTTCAGTTGCCTGCTCTTTGCAACCCTGACTCCAGCACCAATTCTAGCTGTAAAGATAACAACAGCCCGGAATATCTACCTGGACAAGAAAAAAAAAGTGTAAGCTATTCTGCCCTTCTCTTGATCACATTTGCTTTCCATATCAGTGGACCATGCAGAAATGAGCCTTGCCTCCACTGCTGCCTATGTTCTTGCCTTATCTCTGTTCTGGCTCCTTCTTTTCCTGCCCTACAAGTGACACCATGGTTGCTGCCCCATCTTTGAGTTTGGTCTTCGGCCAAAGACACTGTGTGGGAGAATGGTGGGTTTAATCTTCCAAATATACAGCAGCTGTTCCAGGAAAACACCCCAGATGAACTGCTTCCAGGCCTCTTGGACATCCTTTTGTTTCAGGAAGAAGACATGAACAATGGGTTCCTGGGAGTCTTTGTGTTAAAGTTGTGTTAAAGATACCTGAAGCTATTGTCCAAACTCTACTTCTGGGTAATGAGAGTGGGAAATGAGTATGAACGCATCCAGGCATTTGCTTTCCTCGGGTTCTTGGAAAATACTGTTGCTTTTCATGGGATCCAGTCCAGCCAGCGCCAGGCTGGGGGCAGGCAGAGCTGCATCAGCCTCCAGATGTGCTGCAGCCTCCATGGCTCACCAGCTGGGCAAGCCAGATGAGGAGAGAGCTGCCAGCTCTTTGGGGAGGGGGCAAGCGAATGCCTACAGTGGAAGAATAGCTGTTGCCCTCTGCCATCACTCTTCAAAGTGCAAATACAGTGACACACAGTCACCAGTCAGCCAGGGTGTAACTTCATTATCAGCAGCTATAGGACATGTTAGATTAACTTTGTATCTGTTACAAATAAGCAAAACTGTAGTTAAAAGATTGCTGATCAGATTTTACACATCACCGTAGAGCATCCCCGGTTCTTGTGTGGTTTCTCAGGTCCTGGCAATGCTCCTTGATGTTGGATCCTGATCTTCTCTCTTTAGTTTTCTTCTCCACTTGTCTCTCCTCAGCAATCACTCTTTACAAGCTCCTATGTGCTATGCAAAACTGCTTTTTTACATCCAGAGGTTTTGTCACATCTGTTGTGGATATCTCACATTGACTCGGCATTTCTTTTAACTTTCTACAGTCTCCAAACTGCCTCTATCCAGTTTACGTTCTTACTGAGCTACGTTAAATACAAGCAAGCCCTTTTCTGTTACAAGGTCAGCTTTTTCTCAGGTCCTTGCATAGCAGTTTATCTGGCCAGGTTGGTTTGGGACCCACAATACTATCTGAATAACAATGCCTCCCCTTGCAGCTTGTGATGTCCTGCTAAAACCTGTTTAGGAATCTCCAAGAACAGACTGTCCTGCAGACCTTGGTGCATTAGCAAGGCAGTATTACAGACCCACATGTCTGCTTCAAGCGTGGGAGTACACTTGGAGGGGGCCTTTCGGGTTTGTTTTTTGTGCAATGAGTCTATTTACATGCACCAAAGCCGCATGCAGTACAGCCCAGTGCATAGTAAGTGGGAATGATTAGATGATTAAATTTAAAAGCACATTGTAGGTCCGATTTAAAAAGCTATTGTAGACTCACACGGTAATATCCTTAGACCTGCTCCAGTAAGCCCTACCCAGACCAATACAAATATAAGCCATTCTCCATCCTGATAATGCTGCTACTTTAGGACAGCAGGCAGCACACCTGCCTCCTCCATCTTCCACACTTTACATTTTGAACCTTCCCTAATTCATTCGCAAGAGGGGAGCAGCAGCCCTCTCATCCCTCCTGTGAACAGCAGCAGTTTTCTCTGCTTCTCATCCTGACTGTCCATGTCCCTGCTGTCCAGCCCCTGTCACCTCACGCCAACCCACAGGCAAATGAGCCCTGCTCACACCTGACCTCAGCTTTAGTCCTCACACACAGGTCTTACTATAGTCCTTGCAATTTTCAGATCTGGCTGCAAACTTTGGACCCTACTGTCAGTAACCCTAAACCCTGCTCAACCTAAAAGCTAAAGTTAAACCTTCCACCCCATAGGCTATTCACATTGCCTTCTCCTTACCATAAATCAAACTCTTCACTCGCTGCTTTCCTTAATACTAAGTCTCAGCCTAGCCCTAATCCCAGTGCAAGCAGTAATCCTGTTACCCCGGCATGATCTGGTGCTGGCTTTATGCCAAATGACTGTGAATCTTTTTGGAGCCTGGTGCTTAATTTTTTTTAAAAAGTGCACTGTAGGTTATTGTATTCAGCATCATTTCTTTTCTTTTGTTTCCACTTCTCTTATTGATGCTAATGAGTAAATAAAAAACACATGTAGTCTGGGCTAGCGCTCAGGTATGATCATGGCAGGGACTGAGTGTTGGGGTGTTTTATCATTCAAGGTCAACAGAACTAGAATTTGGGGGTAGAATTAGGTATCAAAGGAGGGCAGAAAGGTTTGGTTTTAACACTGGTTGTACAGGTGTCTCTGGGCAGTGCTGAGGGTATCGGGACGTTCAGATTTGGAGTTAGGCTGTTATGTGCTGAAGAGATTGGTTTGCTGCTGGATCCCACAGAACCTGCAGGGGTGGTGCAGAAAGGGCTCTCCCTGCAATGACACTGCCCACACCAGCACCCAGTGCTCTCCTGTGAGTAACGAAGGGATCTCCTGTTTCCTTCCTTTGGTCTAGCTTGGGGGGCAGTTTGGTCAGAGATGTGCTGTGCCTGGCATACTCCAGGGCACTGGGGTGGACCGTTGGGACTGGTGGCAGTGAGCAGCATATGGCTGAGAACCCGCTACAAATCCCACTGCAGTGTTTTTATTGCAGAAGCTTGTCTGAGAGCAGACAAGGTGAACACCTCCTTCGAGAGACAGGGTAACCAGGATTTTAACTCACAGAGAATTAATGTTTATGCCGTGGTGGTGTCACCAGAGAAATGCAGGCTCTAATAGTCTTACTCCCAGAAGGGCTGGAGGGAGTTAAGGTACAAGTGCCTCCTTCGTCATCCCTGTTAATTTAAGTGAGCACCTGAAACTCGCATACCATCCCAGCAGACCTGAGCCAGCATAACAGGTTCTACTTAGTTTCCATAGCATCTTGTTTAACCTAAAAAACAACAGAACCTGAAATTTTCTTGATGTGACAAGAGACTAATTTTGCTGAACCAAAGGGCCTGCGGATAAGCAGGGGTCCCATGACAAAGATAAAGTGGCATTTGCAATGATGGAGGTCCTTAAAAATGGTCCCCGTCTCTGCTGGGATTTGTATAAGAAAAAAATTATACAAACATATTAACATGATACCTTCAAAAACTGAATGTAAGTCTTGTTGAAACATGTCATATTGGCAAGCCTAGAAAATGAATTAACCGGTTATGTACAGCTAGCAGCAATTTATTTACCACAATTTACAACACTGGACTGTGTGAAGGCTGAATTCATCATGGTGGGCTTAAAGGGAGACTGCATACATCTCACGAGCAGTTGGCTTTTTCTGAGCGGTGACGAAATAGAGGATTTAAAAGGCAACTTCCGTTTGTTCACTTTTTTTTTTAATTTTAATATTTGTATTTCCGAATCTCTCAGCGGCTGATGGAGAGAGGGTAGAAGGGCTGTGCTGTGTGGCTGCGTTTGAGCCATGTGCGGGTGTGTGGCTGCGTCTCAGCCTGAGACATTACATACAGTGTCTAATCCCGTAAACCATAAAATCTCATGTGAATAGTGCCATTGATGAAGATTGCAGGTAAGGGCTGCTTGTGTGAATGACTGCTTGAAGGACACAGCCCTTTAATTTCAGTCTGTAGGAAACTTTTCTAGCTGTGTTTTGTGTAAAAACACCTAAAAATCAGATCCTAATAACATTCCTGGCAGATGTGCTGCTGTGGTGTGGAAGGTATTGCTGATATTTAGCTGACTGCTATGACCATGAAAAACGATGAACGGTTTAAGGCCCTGGCCAGGCTCCCAGCGGAGCTGATCGGTTGCACCGGGAGCAGAAGCCGCTCCCAAATTTTGGTGAGGCTGAACTCTGGGTCTGGGGATAGAAGACAGAGACAATGCCTGAAAACACTGGGAAACGCAGTGAAGCTGATCTTCCAGTCTTAGTCTTATGCCCAAAGGAGAAGGAGGCGGGAGGAGGGGAAGGGGGAAAGACTGTAGTTAATAAACTTGTGTTAATGACATGAGTCATTCCTCCAGTGTCTGCAAAGAAGCAGTTAATTTATCTGCCAGGAATAAATTAACAGTGTAACTGCTTTGCCAGTCTAATTACCTTGCAAGCTGAAAGGAAATGAAGGCTTGTTGTTCCCTAACAGCTTTTTCTTCAATGAACTGCTTCAAACATTTGCACTAAAAATAATGGAGATGAGGAGGTGTGCATGGAGCGAGATTTGTGTTTTGGTCTAAGTAGCAGGGTTTGTTCACTCTTACAGCAACTGGAGGGAGGAAAGTTCTACACCCTAACCTAACCAGATACATTAGATATATGTGGCAGACAAATGGCTCAAGGTAAGATACTTGGAGAGAGAGTCTTCTTCCTTGCCAAGGCTGCTCTGTTCCGCACAGGGAAGATTTCACTCTCCTAAATATTTAACACAAATATGAACTATTGATCATTCCAGCCAACAGATATATAGTCTTTTTTTTTTTTTTTATACCATTCAATATCCTCTTCTATGCAAGACATAAGCAGAGAGGTAATTCACTTCACATAATCATTTGGACTCATTCCAATATAGTACTAAATTTTTCATCATTAAACACTTTTTTGAGTGCACCTAAGGAATGGAATTTTAAAAACAATATATTCCTGAGAAAGTGAATTTGATGGTTCCAGATATCCAAATCTCAAATTCTGTGTCTATTTGCTCTTCTTGGGAAGTTTCAAATGATGCCACAAGTATGGTTGTGGATACTAGCTGTGGAATACGTCACTGGCTATAGCATATGTGAATTGATTTGGGGAAAGTTGACAGGTAGTCATTTATCACACAATAACTTTATTCCTAGGCACTTCTCTGGGCAGAATCAAACACTTTAGTATGATTATAAAGACCTGTGAATGATGAATGATTATGAAGACCTCTGCAGGCAAGTGTTGTGGGATTTAATATTTTAAGCTGAAAATCTCACAGGATGAAAATGTCACAGAACTGAAATGTTGCAATGTACGTAAAGGAGAGATGAGCTTATTTGGAGGCAATAGTTGTGGAAGAAAGAATCAAGGAACTCACACTGGGAATATTTGTACCTGCAACTCCCCACTCAAAACCAGTATTTACAGTGAACAGGCTTTCAGAGACTGTCTAATGTGGCAGTTGGCTGGATTAAGTGCCAATTATTCATTACTTAGTCACTGAAATGTCTGACAGTGCATCAGTTTCTTAGCAATTGTACAGCTGGTTAGGAAAAAAAAAAAATCAATAGAACACCTACTCAGCAGAATTTATTGATTTTTGTCAAAATTAAAATGTTATGCGGAGATGGTTCTGATTCAGTGGAAGCCACAAACAGATATTTTCTCCCAGGACCGCTGTGCTTGATGACAGGGGTTGTTGCTGCTCCTCTGCCTCCCCAGGTGAGCTCCTGGCCAAACGCTCCCTAATGCCCGTCCTGCAACATCAATCCTGGTAAATCAAAGGGGTGGATGGGGAATAACGGGCTTGATTGTTTAAATTTGGTTTAAATGAATGAGGGAGTGCTCAGGTAGGAAAATACTGGGCAACAATAACCTCTTCCACCTGTATGGCTGGGCCTGGAGAGGACACCCAGAAGCCTGAGTGCCTGTGACACTTGGGTCGCCATGAATCGGGTTTCCTCTTGTCCTTCTTTTGACTCCAGACACCTTGTTTTCCTGGTTCCTCTGGCAGGTACCCAGTGGTAGGGCTTGGGGGTTTCCAAGCCTGACAGCTCTGGGGCATGGGGCCAAGCAGCGGCTCTTTGGTGGTGTTTCATGGAGATATTAAGTATTTTTATACTGACAGAGTTTTGAATTCTGCTGGGGATAAAACTGTTTTGAAATGCTGAAGCTGTCTGCACAGAGGAGTTTCATCTCTTAAGATGCCTCTGACTGCTTCAAAATTAAAATGATGTTTTGACTGAAAGTATGTGAAAAAGCAGGCTCAAAAAGTGCTGAAGACTGAGATATAAAGGTGGTTCTTGTGCAAAATGGGCAATTCTACTAGGTGACGTGGGGTTACAAGAAACTGAAAGGATGTTGAAATGAGTTTGGAAACTGTCTTCAGGGAGAAATAGTTTCAGCAGGCTTTTGGAAATCTTATGGACATTTAGAGTAGCCTCTATCACCTCCCTTCTTCCCTTGTTATGTCTCCAAAGTAGAAATAGTAGAAGAAGATTCGGTATGCAGTAATCTTCACAAAACCTGCATGAAGACTGTACTTTGGGGCAAAGAATTCAATGGAAGCAATAGAAAACTAATTTGCCACAAAATGGCTGGAAATATAGTCATGGTACTTCTCTGTATTGCTTTCTTACTGAAGAGTCTGTTTGAAATATAGAGCCTTCCTGTGTTACGACAGCGAGGCAATGGGTCTCCCACATTGTGGTCCTATAGGGTCGAGATGCTGCTTAGGAAAGCTGCCTGGTTTCTTGTGTGTCTGTGAAGCATACGGGTTCTATATGAAGACAGCGGTATGTCACAAATAAGGTATTTTGCAGATCTTAAACTTTTGTCAGAAAACAATAAGGCCAACAGAAGATTATTTTATCCTCAAGTCTTTTACTGGTGGCACTAATTCAGAAGATTAGATATTAAAATTCTGAAATTCAGATTTAACTGACTGCAAAATTTATGAGTTTTGGGGTAAAATTACTTGGATCTTGTAAAGAATTGCAGGAAGAACCATGTAACTGAGTGTTTACTTAAGACTGTTTTCTGATTAAAACCATTAAACGCTGTCACCTAAGAAAACACGTTAGTCTCATAATTGTGTATTTTCAGTAAAATAGTGGTCTTATTAAATATGTTTTGCTTTCATTAAATTCTCTTTCCAATTCTTGATTTATGTTCCTATGAAATAGGTTTTTGTATACTTTCTAAAACAATGGTTTTTGATTTCGAATCAGTTGGCCAGGAGAGAGTAAGGAATTACAGGAATAGTAAGGGGGTTTTGATGGAGGAGAAATTTGTCTGCTGGATTTTTTATTAGAGAACCAAAACTGCCCAAGAAAGCGGGGGACTTTGCTTTGTAGTTAGAATTTCAACAACAATGTTCTTGTGCATTGGTTTTGCTTCCTGGCAAATCTTACATTGGTCAGATAAGACCCAAAGTATCTCCTGTTGATTTTGAATTTGCTAGAGATTTTTATAATCATCCCTACATTGGGCGAGAGAGGGAGAAGAAGTTGGAGTGCTAGGGAGTTAAATTATAACTGAGTATGATTGATTATATCTGTATTTTTTTCTCTTTGTTTAGAATGTATTTTTCTCTTAGCATAGTTTGTCTTATGTGCCAAGATGTCAGGAAGATGTTTGTGTAGTAGTTATAAATCTTATTTTAAGCCTAGAAAAGGAGATGAGTCAGTAATACAAAATCTGTCTTAACTTTTTATATACTTTCTCAGTTACTGAGGACTTCCGTACAAGGTTAGATCTTTTCATACCTCCAGGGTACATTGGCGTGTTATACTTTTAACCTCGCTATGTGTCTCTAGTACAGGAGTAGGTGTTCAGTAGTTCATATGCACAAACATTTTGAAGATTGCAAGTATTAGACCATTCTACTCATCTGTGGAGCTGCTTTTTGTGTATATTCAGCACCTTGTTTCTCAAAAGACAGGAATAGTCACAGCCTCCAGAGCGTAACAGGAGAACCACTGAATTGACTTCTTGGTGTCACTGAAATCCAGGGTTTCTTGGTAAAAAGTTTTGCCTCCGAATACAAGCAGGAATGAAGATATGTCTGCATGTGTGTGTGTGTTTTATTTTTATTTACTAGAATCTGAAGATCTCTGGATAGATATACTGGGTTCATAAAGTGGTATATTTATGGGGCGAGTAATTAAATTTTGGATGCCAGAAAAAATATTCTTTCTTTGGCTGCAGCTTCACACAAGTTAAAACGAATATATAGGCTTGAAAGAGAGCAGAGACTGACATGTAGGTCTCTTACTAGGCATGACATAGAAGCAAAAAGCCCAGGGTGAGTTTCTATGACTCCCTTGTGATGACCTCCAAGAGCTATCACTGTTGCGTGCAGGCAGAATTCTGTCACCAAAAGACATTTGCCACTAAACCAGGGCAAGGAAGCTCTGGAGAACCTCATCTGGGTGTTGTGCTGGGAGTTGAGCGGTATCTCCTGATCATTCTTGGAAGAGGAGGTTGTCCTCCAGGCAACAGCAAGAGATCTCCATGAGCTCTGCAGTAGCTCCCGTCCATCAGGAGATACTGCGTGAGGACACCTTTGTATCTGCTTTAAGAGAAGGGCCAAGATGTACTTCAACTGATCAGTGCTCTTGGGAGAATGGGGCAAGTAAAACAAAAATTGAATGAAACTAGAAGTTGATCAAAACTCAGTTATTCATTACTACCATCTACAATATTTGTGGCATGGCACCTGGCACACTGATTTTAACAAGTGTGCTGTCCAGAAACTTTCATTATCTGGTGGACACAAGTGTTGTTATAATAGAGTTCTTCAGCCTACTAGGTGGTCATAAGAAAGTTTAGTGCTGAAACTAGAAGAATTATACCAGAAACAAAACGCATAAGGCCATTGAAAATGCTTACATAAGCATGAGTGGTTATTCAGTTATAAAAAGCCTTTAATTTAGTAAAATATCTGCTGTTTAGGAAAGGCTGGAATTCATATAAAGGTTTCTTTGGGATTTAAAAATCTATTAAAAAGACTTGTGAATAATTACTTGCAGTAAATGTTACTGACCTGAACTCATAACACTTAATGTTCCTAATAACAGGTCTTAAAATCCAGATTCTTCTACTTTCAAATGTCCTTAATATCCTGAGAAATAAAGTCTTAGATTAAGACTTTGTTGGATTAAGATAATCCAATACATGTCTAGAATCTGCATAACTTAGAATAAGAGGTCAGCTGTTTTCTTCCAGAAAAGCACTGAAGAAATAAATAAAAAATGTTGAAAATTAATGATGCATTTTGGAAGACAGAAATAATTTGGAGTCTCACTTTTTCATGACCTCTGAAAAATGGATTTGCTTGTCTTCTTCTGGCTTTTCCTTTCTTCTTGTAGCATCATTCCTTCTTTGCTCACAGAATCAATGTTGCTGTGCAAAGATGGGCGTGGGGTATTTGTGTGTCTTTAGCTCAGAACATGGACAACAGCTGTTGCGGTGCATGGAGAGAGCAGAGCAGGAGAACTGGCTGCAAGGGCTCAGACATACCCTGGGACGGAGGGCTGCCACTGCCAACCAGGCTTCATGAGTATGTGGCTCTTCCTCTGTAACACAGAGAGGGAAAATGAAAGACAAACCTCGTAGAAAAAAGATTGTAGTGCTAACTGCCAGTGTGATTGTCCTGCATGGGGAACACAGCATTACACAGAGGTCCTCAGCGCAGCGAGCATGGAGAAGGTCCTTCACACGTAGATGGCAGGTGACAGATCAACAAAGAGGCTATATTTGCACCTCATAGGCAAGCGAGTTGACCGACTCGTACACACAGCTGAACAAACGACAGAGCTGCACGACAGGACGGCTTGCAGAGTCTGTTTGGGCTGATCTGAGCTCAGTGGGAGAAGGTACTTCCATGCTGAGGGTGTGTGATCAGCCACTGCTTATTTTCGGGAGCATCCCTTGCTCCACTTTTTTGTGGTGTGAGAGTGGTAGTTATGGGTTAAAGATCTACCTTCAGTGTGAACTGTCTTCTCTGAAGGCACATGTCTGTCTTTAGCGTGAGGAGCCCCAGTCTTGGATAAAACCAAGAAAATCTGTCTTCTAAAGAAAAAGCTATTAAGCCGTAGCCGAGGATGACAGACTTTACCCGTGAAATTATTATATTACACTATGCATCAAGTTGTGTACCTGTACCCCAGGTAAAGAAATCTTCTGTGAAGAGGAGAACTTCTGAAAAGTTAATGTTAGTGACTATATAAATATAATATACTTTATTGCAAAAGCCAGTTCAGCACTTCATGAAGTGTGTTGCGCTAGAGTGTGACGGTATGCCAATTCACTCGGACATGGCATGGAAACTTCTGCGCAAAAGACATAACAAGGCCCTCTGGAAAAGTTCATCTCACAGCCTATAAATAGGTGAGGCTCCCAGCCCATAACAAGTTACTACGTTACTGGCACTTTCTGAGCAGGGAGGGAAGTGGTAAAATGAGGGTTTCATGACTTGGTCATGGAACTGGAAAGAGAAAAACATTGTTTTCAGAGCTGGGGCAAAGAACTGAGCAAGTGTTCAGAAAAGACGTGAGGAGGAGGACTCCTTCAGAAGACCTGGAGTGGAGACTCCATGGACATTGTCTGAAGGCTTGTGCTTGAAGGCTGAAGAGCCTGGCTGGGTGAAAGACAGAGAAGGGGTTTACTTCTCTAGAAAGGTTCTCTGACTTTCTCTCACAGACAGCACCAGAAGGCCAGGTGCCCACTACTTGTTAAGACACCAAGTCTTTTGAATTTGATCAAACAACAGTCTACATTGCAAAATATCTGAAACATCATTAATTCTACACTGAAATGAGCTTCAAATTTACTTCCATCTCTAAAATAACTATAGCCTATGTAAGGGACTATGTAAATAACTTGTGGTTATGCTTAAATGCTGGAGCTTCTGGGATCTAGGGGTGACTTTAATCCCATTTTTCATGGATTAAATATTGACTAAACAGAGTAAATTCCTGGCCTGCAGGCTGATTATGAAACAAGACCAATTAGAAATACTAGTGATGTGTCATTGGTCTCCATGGATCATGACCATGAGTATGATGGTAGCATTCCCCCCAACATGTCTGCTCCTGCTTGTGTTGGAAGAAATGCTCTGCATTACCTTCCTGAGCAGAGGAATGACTTTGCATGGATCAGTTTAGGGGCATGGACACACGACTTATCAGCACCTGCAGAAAATATTTCTTCATGGCTGATGGGGTACTGTCAGATGTAAGAGAGGAGGAAAGCAGAATAGATTAGAAAAAATAATTATAATATAGCTTCTACAATAAAAACTGAATAGGTTTTTAGAGAGAACAACAAAAATTAGCATTGTAAAAGTGGCAAACAGCAATTGTTCTCTCTGCAGTCATTCACATAAATCTCTTGACTATGACAGCAAATTCAATAACATTTTCTACCCGTTTCTGAAGCAGCCTAGCTATTTAGAGTGAGAGCTTCATTCACTGTGAATGACAGGATCCTCTTTCAATTTAGAAAACAATTACAGATCATGGCTACTGATGCCTTAAAACCCTGGAAGTATCCAAATGTTTCCAAAGTTTAATGTTGGGTAGGTAGAAAAGAATAGCGTGCTCTCTAAATGAATATTTTCAAGACCTCAGTGAAACAGCATTATGAATATCTAAAAACATTAACAAATGCACTACAAACAGATGATTTGGGCTTTACTGATGTACCTCTGCTTGCAGTTGCTACAGGTAATGTTATTATTTAGAAAATGCCATTTTGTCTGCACAGTAGTAGACAATAAGAAGCAATACTTGCTTCCAGCCGCTTTTCTAGATCATAGGTAGCTTAAATCAGGGGACAAATGTACTCCTGAAATTGATATGGCAAAACCTTTTGATTGCTTTTCTGCAGATCCTAAGAAAAAATTTGGGAATAATTCTGTCCGCTCTCCAAGCATGAAAATGTTGAAGTACACCCTAGTAAGATGTTTATCTCTCTAACCTGCAGTGAGCAGGATCTTAAAATATTTTACAGCTCCTATAATTTATTTCTGCACATTAGGTAAGGCTACAATAATTAAACTTTGTTTATTAAGGATGATGAAGAGACTCTTTCAGTAATTGCATAATGCTTCTCTTTAACAGCATACCAAATGTTTTCTGATAGCCTTAAAATAAAAATAGTCACATCTTGACTGCAATATGTTGGAAGAACCGCTATAAATACATTAGACCATTAAAAAACAGATGATAAATATTTTGGTTATAAGTGTACCCATGCAAAAACAGACCATTGCCCAGTAAGATACAAACACATTTTGTGTGATAGTCTGTAGCAGCTCTGAAATACCTGACCTCCTTCTGATTTCAGAAAACAATTGTCTTTTAGTTTAATTCAACCACTTTCTCTGGAAAACTAGTGTAGAGTTCAGGCAATTTTACTGTTTACTAGCGCTTACTGACTTGACAGAAGGTTGGACACTGTGTTTGTGTGAGGGATATTATGTACTGCAAGACCAATGAGCATGTGTTTACATGCTGTGGGAGTATTGATTTTGGAAATGGTATAATCTTCTATCTGTAAAAGCTCATTTTCTTGGTTACTCAATAAAGTCTATAAATACTACATTCATATCTACTCTTGATTTAACAGCTGAAAGACTATTTCCCTTGGGTAAACTGACTTGGAAATACTGTGGAAAACTGACAAATAATGATTGTACTGAGGCTAACTTTGAACTAAGTTATATTGCATGTCTAAGGAATGGATTTTTTAAAAATCTAAAATGTATAAATGTTACTTCAAGTAAGAGATAATTGTATTTGAGTGCATAAAATGTGCACTTGCCAGAAAAGTACCTGACCTGTTGAGAAACATTTTTCTAAAATCCCTCTTAAGTTAAACTTTGTCAATGAAAAAGACTTTTGCAAAGAGGATTGAATAGTTTATTCTGTCTGGAGGTGGATAAGACAAGAAAGCCGTCTCACCTCACAGTAAGGTTAGGCAATGGGAAAAGCTTTCCAATGGTAAATCTAGTGAAGTAGTGGAGCAGTTTACCTGAGAAGTCCGTCAACGTTTCTAGAATTCCATCTGTGTAGTGCAGATTAGACAAGTATCAGGAATTAAATGCATGTACTGGGTTTAACTCTGGAGGAGAACAGGTAAATTATTTCCTGGGATCCTTTTAGCTTTGTTTTCTTTTTTGTCCTCCCCCTGCCCCCAAGAGGTTGGTCTTTATTCCTTTTCAAAAACAGAGTGAGCCTTCATAGACATCACTGAAAAGTCTGTGCCACTTGGGTTACAGCCCTGAGGTTTCTGTATCACTACAAATGAGTCAACTATTAAACCATGCGCTGAGGCACCTCAGGGACCCGGTGCTTGTCAAGGCCTTTGTCTGTGGATGTGCTTTCCTCTCACTCTCAGGCTGAGCATGGCAATCCCCAAATGTGGGCTTTCCTCTGTGGCCTGACTGTGGAGTCAAAGCAACTCTAACTCCAGAGCAACCCTCTGGAGGCAAATTGGACAATCACTACTGGCTTACTCCCAGGGAAAGTAGATTCATAAAACCAGCCTCTAATGGCCATCTGGATTAGAGATGGGCCAGACTAACCAAGATGAATTCAGCTACCTCTTAAATATCAACATAAATACGTATGCCACAGAGTTACATGGAGTCTGACACACCCTTCTTAAAGCAACTTGTCTTCGTGTGATTTTCATTTCAAGCAGAGAAGTGCTCACAGCTGACAGTCAATGTCTTGTATTGAGATGTTCACCATCTTTGGCAAGATGTCATTCTTAGAGTCACGGCCTTCCACCTCAGGACCAGGTTTTAGTCCATTTGTTTCTCTTTTTCAGAGAGCATGCAAAAAAGATGGGGTAACCAGGGCAAGCACATTAATTTTGAGTGGCCTATAATTTTCTCGGGTCATACCTAGTAGCCGCCTTTGGCAATCAGGTAACTCACTTGGTTTCTATGTGTTTGCTAAAGGTTTTGAGATTGCTTTGAACTTTTTTAAACAATGATATCTTGATGTTCCTCAGACTTTGTTTTAGTGCTTGGTGCAATTTATGTTGCATTCAACCAGTGACAACTGCAAGATTGTTTTTGTTCCTTTACACTGTAAGTTAATTCCCAATAACACTACTTATAATAATAACTAGCTTGCAAAGACAGAAAAAGAACAATCTCTTTGAAAACACCAGAATAAGTGAGAATGAATGAAAGTTTACTGATTGATTTATAAACGGGGAAATTAAAGTTAATTTATAATGGTTTATTTAATCTCTAACCGTAGGCAGTAAATTTCTAATGAGAACAAATATGCATATTAATATAAAAGTTAAAAAATGCAGTACAGATGTTTAGAGATTTGTTGGTCGACCAGTCTGGCCTTTTTAACCAGTGGCTCAAAACTAGTAACAAAATAAGGGTGTTATACAATGTTACAGCTGTAGGACTTTTAATGCTGGCGGGGGAGTGCTTAAAGAGATGAAGGAAGAAGTTGCTTTTTCCTTCAAACTGGCTGCAGGCTGTAGTGTGGGTAACACAAGGACTTCGGCAACTGCTGCCAGTGCGGTCTTAATGGGAGGCTACGCTGAAGCAGAAATTCAATTCAGTTTGGGTTTATATTGTATTTTCTCTCCCTCCTGGACATTCATACTGGAATCTGGCACTGCGCCTGAGAGGACAGACTCTGTCCCAAGGACTGAAGATACGTATAGGGATCAATCAGATAAAATATAGGATGCAGAAACAATTCACAGAAAATTAGCTATTTGAACCACAGCCACATCAAGCCTTTCGCCTTCTTATAGGCAACTGTAAATCTATAAAGATTAAACTATCCTTCCCTTCTAGACTTTTGCCAAGATGTTACACAAGACTTCCTGATCAGCATTTTTCTTGATGCTTTTTGCAAAGCCTGGTGTTATAACTCATCTTTATTTAAGCCTGGCATGGTGCCAGAAGAATTGCACCTCAGTCATTTCGGGAGGCGATGTCTGACTCTTGCCCGGAAGGAAATCTTCCAGAAACAGTTATTCGCAATGACTGGATAGTTCCTTGTGACTGCAGCCCTCTCCCACTGGAGAGCGTGGAGCCTGCTTCCTCGCGCTGCCTCCGGGAGGGCACACCATCCCAAAGGTGCGGGCAGGGGGGCGGAGGTGGGTGGCACTGGCTCCCGCAGCATTAACCCAGCCTGCAAGGGAGGGCGTAAGGCACTACTGGAGCAGATGGCAAAGCCCAGCTTCTCCTGCTCCGCACCTCTACACCTCCTGCAGGTATACTTGCATTCTTTGATATCCTTAAAATCAAAGGGAGCTGCTGAAAAGTCTGCCTAGGACTCTTTGAAATCCTCATCAGCAGTCCTTGCAGGACAGGTAAGATTGACAGCTGGGTATGCCCCTGGTTTCATCTTTTTTTGATCAATACAATTGCATCAGAGGCTGCTGGTGCCCAGAGGAGGGGAGCTGGGTGCAGTACAGCACACACTCATGCATCTGAATGAGCTGTGTGACCAGAATACAACAGCACCGTGTGTTTGGGATACACAAACCCTTAGAAACAAAGCCTAACGGTGTTGAAAAGGATCTAATTGTTGAGAAGTGCAAGCCAAACAGCTCTGCAGCTTTTTGGAGGTTATGTTTTCAAGCCCTTATGTTTTATGAGTGATGCTTAGGCACGGTAGAAGTGGCCAGGATGTGAAAAGAACAAACAGTTCAATGTCAAGAGCAAATCATGTGGCTGCAAGTCAGCCTGCTCGCTCGCCGCACTAAAGGTGCAGCCAAGTTACGGCTGGAAATTCCCACTGAGGACATTAAATTGGAAACTGTTTTGTGCTGAAAACAGCGGGGCGTGGGGGAGACGGCCATCCACTACAGCAGGGAAACTCCTGTGCTCTCGAGACAGTTTCAAGAAGCTGGAAAATCAGATTTCAGGATGAAGGTGAAGCAGCAAAGGTACCTCGGGACTTCACTGCAGTCCACTGAAAGACTTGAGCTGGAGCCAGCTCTTGACCGTGCCGCCCTGCCGCACCTGCCTCCAGGCTTCCTCCGGCAGCAGCTGCTCTCCCATCCAGGCACCCCAGTCCTGCCGGCTGTGCCCGCTGCTCCGCCGCCTCCGGTCAGCCGCCCGCATGCAGGGGACAGTCACAGCGGGTCCCGGTCAGGCAAAATCAGTGGGCACTTGCTGCCGGAGCCCGATTCACGCAGGCACACACTGGCAGAAGAAAGCCCAAAAGGCCTAGGGAGGGTTTTTTCTGTAGGAGCACTCTCGCCCTTCTTTTCACTTAATTTTGGCAAAGATATCCACTGCGCTTGCTTTAGCAGAGGATCGACGATAGGTAGCAATCCCTTTTTGACATTATGCTGTTCTCAGGGCAGCAGGACTCGCCTCTGCTTTCTCTCCCTGTTTAACAGTTAATGATCTGGAAAAAGAAACAAGGGGTAAGGTGACATTGGCAGCGCCGCAGCTCCCAGGAGAGATGGGCGCTCTCTGGGAGCTCATGCCCTGTCTGAATGTCGGTGGCCAGTCGTGCCACATGGTGTGTGTGCCGGGGAGGCTCATCTCTCCCTAGGGCCACCTAACCCAAGGTCTGTGCTGGCCCCACAGCACCCTGGCAGCTTGGCTGGGACAGGTCAGGGATGGTGGGGTGCTGGCACAACCCAACTGGCAGGGCACAGGCTGGACATCCTGGGCAGAAGGGGCTGCAGCCAGAGAAGACGGCAGAGGGACCTCTATGAGTGGGTAGCAAATTGGGAACAGAGTTCAGGTGGTGGCAAATGTGGGGGGAGTTGCAAAGGGAATTTGAACTATGCATGTTGTAAATGTAAGCCTGTAAGAGCAGCCACACTGAGAGGTCAGCATTGCCCCAGGTGGCCCCGAACCAGGGTCAACACCTTTGTATTAGTTGTGGCCAAACTTTTCTTCCAGGAATGTGTCCTGTTGCAGTAATGGGCTGGTAAAACCACAGTGCACTGTTAGGAGCTTTCATAAGCCCGCATTGCATGCTCAGAAAAGACAAAGGCTAATAAGATACCATGGCTGCTGTCTGAGCAGGGACTGAAAACACTCCAACCAGGAAGGTATCGTCTTGTTGGCAGCACTGTGTGTGTTTGACACAGCCCGGCCTGCCAGCCCATTTAGTGGCAGTGGTCACAACACCAGTGTATATATGCTCCCCCTTTCCTGGGGTCACAAATGCCCTTTTTGCCATAGCAACTGGTTTAAATGGAAGTCAAAATGTTTTCATCATTCTAAGCATGGTGGGAACTCACGGTAGGGACAGCAAAAGCTAATGGTTGTTTCCTGACAAATACACACGCGTGTGTGACACATTGTCTGTGTACGTGTGTGTGTGGGCATCATCATGTTGCAAGGAAGGGGCTGGTGCCCCAGGGCCCCATGGGGGTGTTTGCCCTTCAGCAGGGCTCTTGAATGCGGGGCTGATCCTGGAGCCCCCCAGGAGGAAGATCCAGCCCAAAAAGGGTAGGTGCATCTGCACGTTTCCAGCCTTTGCCATGCGAGCTTTAGCATGTCTCGCCTCACAAAGCAGCCCCATTGTTCACTATGGAGGTATGGCTTCCCACAAACAGCACGTCTGCACATGCTGGCCTGGACTCGAGGCACGAGACAGGCAGACAACAGATTTTGAAGGCTGAAACAGTAGAGGCTGGTGATGGAGAGAGCAGCCCTCATGCAGGACACAGGCAGAGGCAGCTTTCCTGTGAAAATGGCCTTTTTCTGCCAGTGGTGCAGCGGCAAGTGTGGCAATGGGTGCGTTGAGGACCTCAAGAAAGCAGCAAATGGTGACTGTTGAACTTGCTGCAGCAGCTAGTAATTACCAACGAAGTGCTAATTCAAATGAAATTAAGATATGCTTGACGTAGTTGCTTGGTGAAGTTGCTATCCATTTCATGGAGAGTCAAAGCTGCTTCAGCACCTGCAGGAAGAGCTGTCAGAAGCATGCTGGGTCTTGCAGTGAAACTCAAATCTGGAATTGGGGTGCAAGAGGAAAGTCTTACAGTGTGGTATCAGGGGTTCAAGACAGCATCTCTCTTGCCCAAAACAAATGTCAAAACTTTCAAACTCAGGAGCCTAAGCCTGAGGTCTAAAATCCAAGCTTTGGCATGTGAAAAGGGACCTGACTGAATTTTTAGGTAGAGTAGCAAGTAGCTCCTAATGAATTTATTTAATTACTCACTTTTCTATATCTGTGCTGTCACCTTAAAGCTGGTGTTCTCTAAAAGCAGCCTGTTCTCATTGCATCTCTTATCCTTGAGACTGGAATGGGAAGGCAGTACTGGCAACTGCAGAACACCTTCTTTAAAGACCATTGCTGGACCAGGATTGACTTTATTGGCCATCCTGGACTTTGAGAAGGTGCATTTTCAGAGAGAAAACTGTGTATGTTCATGAGATATAAACAGCCAGCTGCTGTTTTAAAATTGGCAATATGTCACAGCTGCTCAGGATCAAGAATGTCAACAATACAGTAAGGTGATGGGAGCAAGGGACTTTGCCTCCTACCCTGGATAAAAATACTGTAATCATAGTCATAATATTCTGATTCTTCAGTTTGTAGCTGGAAACAGAATCAGAGGTGGCAAGGAAGCATATTTCAGTTTTACACTCTCAAAAATATTTGCAGTATATTTATATCTTTTCGTTGGGTAAACTGGTGGAAGATTAAACACTTTATTTCTTCCCTGAATCCAAGTAAATGTAAAGCGTTGATTTAAGAATAAATAAGCATTAATGCCTTTAGTCATTGTCACTTTAAAACTCACAGTGGCAGTGCTATTCGGAGAAGGTGAACAATGTATTTTGTTGGCTTTTCAGTTGCACAGCAGAGAAGATGAAGCTCTTCCTGCTCAAATTCTTGATGGTGCACTGCAAAATGATATGATAATTACATTACACCAAGTGCACGTTCACAAAGTCAGCAGCTCAGTTTTGCTTAGCTTGCAGCGTACAGTGGGTGCTTAGGGATGCTTTTCCATTCGCCGGTGGAATGGGATGTTTTGCATGGCAGCGTGGCTTTGGGACGTTAATCTGGAGATAATCAGAAGATATCTGCATGGTATTTTCAGTTAGACCACCTCCTTCTGCTCCTTCAGCCTTATCATGTGTGTATGCTCTCAATATTAATATTTCTGTTTTGGTGTCGGTCTTTTTTGTTCTCGGTTTGTTTCTGTGAAGAACAGTTCTACTGCATTTTTTCAGAGGGATGATCAAAAAGCACAGGTCCCCAGGCTTCAGAAGCATAAAAATGTTGTTGGTTCAGGTGCTTCACTTGAGAAAGGTGAAACCACAGCAATTCAGGCTTCTCGATTTCCCTGCATCCCATCATGTGAGACACCTTAGGTCAGGTTACTTGATCTGGAAGGGCAAAACGCTTGCACAACCGATCGTGCGCACGAGACTGCGATGAGGACTGCCCGGGCACAAGGACGCACGGGCTGGTATGTCAGCACCCCTGCAGCCCCGGGGAAGGACCTGGGGCTCAGTGATGAGCGATGCTGCAGTGGGGCACGGAGAGGCTGAGACGCAGCGCTGCTGCCGGGGGTACCGGCGGTGCTGGAAGGGGAGTGCAGAGCTGCAGCCGTCAGGCAGGTCCGATCCCTGAACAAGGAGCTGAGCGGGCCTGGGGGATTCGGTGTCACATTCGGAGTAAAAATTTCCTTACAGCACGTGTGGTACGTGCTAAGCGATGAGCTCTTTGCTTGCTAAGCGGAGTAATTCATTCCAAATAACCATCATCCCAGTTCAGGAACAGAGTCCATGGAGGCTGCTGGGAACTGGCTGCATCCTCACTGCCTATGCCAGCAAGTTTCCTCATGTGAGTAGTCCCTGGTAGTTTTGGTAAAGGATGTGGGCAAGGCAGGCTGATCAGAGCAGCTCGCTGGAAACCATTAAGACCTTTAGGAAAGGAATTGCCCTGCCTATGAGCTGGCCACGGGGGAGGCAGGGAGTAACTGTTGCTTAAAATACAGCTCCAAAATGCAGGAACCTGTTCTAGGTTCACTTTTCATGCTCCTTAGGACATGCCTACAGGGCATGGCTTATTCTGCTATGGCCTGTCAGGGAAGATAAAGTGGTACAAGCTCATTAATGTGCGTCCAGTATAAAACAAGCAAGGTTTGCAAAGAAAAGTAATAGCCCTTGTTAGGCCCAACAAGGGCCAACAAGGCCTTGTTAGAGCCAGCAAGTAATAGCCCAGAGCAACCAGTGCACTGGAAAAAACAGAGAAGATTTCAGGTACTTGGGCCTTTTTCCCCATTGTTGGCTCCTTACACAACCAGAGATACAGACATGGTTACTACAACACTGTATAGCTGCTCTGTAATACATAGCTGTTCCCGTGTGGAAAAGGAAATACACACAAACTTATGTAAAACAGGTAACAAGCCCTGCAGTGGGTTGTTGTACTTACCCCCCACACACACAATAAATCACACTAACTAAAACAACTGAACCCTTCCCAAGTCAGTTTGGATTTAAATCAGGCTTTAAAACCTTTAAGTTCATCCTGCCACATATTACTAACACGTGACACTGCAAACAAGTCCAGGTTCCCTGTCTCCACTCCTGCGCAGCAGACAAGAGCGTAAGCTTTTTCATTAAAATGTAAAGCTGATCATTTCTTTTGCTGACACACCAATTTACACAAGGCGGGTACACCTGGATGCTTGGTGACAAGCAAGATCTGAAGGTTGCTTCAAGGCTCTCAGCTGCCGTGACATGAGGTCAAGGCAGGCTGGAAAGTCCAAGCAGCCACTCTGAAAACTAATGAGTTTCTGCAGAGTTGTGAGCAATATGTTCGTACATTTGCTTTCCTGATGCTTCTTGTATATTCAATGTTTTATGCCATGTCTGGGCTTCATGCTATCTAAAAGGTCCATATTGCCAGTTCATCGATATGCCATAGGAATTGCAAAGGATGAACCTGAAGGGTTTTGACCGCTGGCTAGAAAGCAACTGACATAGAGAGAGGAATATGTTTTCTCAACGGTTTTGGTAGCACAATCAGTGATGAAACAGCTAAAAAACTCATTATCCAAATGGTCGTCCACAGTTTGGTGACCAAGCAACCCATTGAAATGCTTGAGGCAATTCACGCTTTCCAAACACCATTGATTTCGTCTGGCTGCCAACTTTGGGAATAAACGCTGTAGCAGTTTGCACTTATTTCAAGTTTTCATAGCCATAGATCTAGAGACATGGATCCAAAACCAAAACCAAGCCCTTAAATTTTGGAGGACTGGGGGATCCTGAGCTCCATAGAGTATTGATGAAAGAGTATAAAATCCTGGATGTCATTCAGCCATGCTTGTTAACACAGCCTGTACCTTTGTTCTGGGTGGCTATTTTCTAGTCTGTTTTTTTTTATTTATTTCTTTTTCTTTCTTCCAACAGACTTGCAAGGAAATCTTTTAGACCTACAATAGCCTTGCAGTGGTATTGGCTTTGAATTGAATCAAGTTTCTCCAGGCATTTGAAATAATGAGGTCATTAAATGTGAGTTTTGTATTGGGCTAAGCAAACTTGAGTAAGAATTAGTTACAGAGAATGCAACAAACATCTCCTAAGTAAGAACACACTTCAAATGTGGGAGGAAAAAAGTCCTGGCTTTTAAAGTGGCTGTATAGACAATAGTTCCTTTAGGACACTCAACTGAAAAGTTGCTTATTTGATCTCCCAAGAAGATGTAAGATCTCTCAGCACAAAATGCTGAGCCATTAGGAGATTTGGATTAGGAAGGAATAATTTCTGTTCTGAGAGTAAGGGAATACTGCAGCTGAGATTTTTATTCTACAAAGACATATAAAGGGCTAGCAGCAGAACATTGTGCTACTGTACTGGCAAGATGACAAGAATTGAAAGTGGCAAACATTAAATAAATAGGTGGAAGTGCAATTACTTTGAATAAATTGCTTTTTCTCTGTTTTTCTTTCACTATTTTTCTCACTTTCTTTCATTATTGCTGTTAAGTACTAATTACACTACAATTTGTATTACAATCTGTAAGAATAATTGGTCCTGTTTTAAAGCACATCCTGTAAAGGGACCATTTTACAAGGCATTGACAGGAGATTGCTAAAGCCGTTCTCATTTGGTGTCCAATACATCTCTGGTAAGATGCAGCACTGATTTCAAGAATGGGCTTCTGAGGTTTTGATTATTTGTGCAGGATAACCATCCTGATGAAATTTTGTCCCATATTAAAAATCAAAGGACAGGACTGCATCATTAATGCCTGAAGTTACGCACAATAAAGCAACTTCAACCTTTACCTGACCTCTGATAGTTTTAATGCCACATTTCCTATAAAACAATGAAAGCTAAGAGCAAGGATATGGATATACAAAAAGAATGACTTTTGCTTTAAAGGTTCATTCCTGTCTACCCTCCTCTGAGGTGCAAAACTACTCACAGGGCAATGTTTTGGTTTTTTTTTTAAGGGGGGAGAGAGAGGCAGAGCAACACATGGTCAAATATTAACTGGAGTAACAGAAACCGGTTGTGCACGCTGAAGAAAGGCTGCAGGCATAAATTTGTCTAATGTCTCCTGCCTTTGGCTGCAGGGGAGAAGGAAGGCTCCTCTTCTTGGAGGGTTTCTGGTGAGTGGGCAGCCCCTGAGCCGGGTGGGGGGAAACTCCACTGCTTCTGCCCCTTTGTGAGAAAGTGGAGAGCGTGGGACCGCCGGCAGCCCTGGCATTAGGAAAAAGTGAAAAAGGGAAACAAATGAGCACCTGTTTAACCCCAAGCCATGCTATGGTGAATAAAACCAACCCAAATGCCCAAGGACATGATAAGGAGAAATTATTTAGCTGCTTAAACCAATGCGAGGGTCCTAGATAATAAACAGAGGAACTGGAATTGCTCATTTATGAGCATAAATTCAATAGAGATGGCATTGGTGGAACTTGATGGGAAATTTCTGGTGACTGAAGTCTTTAAATCACTGGTTATAATTTCTTAAGAAAGGTTTAGTGGACAGAAGGGGATGAGAAATGGCACACTATGACCAAAAAAAAAAGGGGGCATGATTTATTTACTAGTGACAAATGGCAAAGAAATGATCTCATGGATTGATTTCCCACTGCGAAAAGTGCAAAATGGAGTATGAGTTGCTGTCTGTGAGAGCAGCCGTTTTTATGGAGGAACAGATGAGTGGCTCCTTCAGTTACTATCTATAATGTATAGGAGGAAAAAGAAAGTTGCATTTTTGTGGGAGACGTTAATCCAAATGACATATGCTGGCAGTATCATGTTGCCAGCACTGAAGCATCTTCAGAATCAGTAATAACATCCTTAATTTTCTTGCTTAAAAAGGATTGCACGAGATACCAGGGAAACTAGACTAGACTTTTGCCTCAGCAGAGGGGAGTAACCACAGTACTAAAAATTAGCAGTACAATAAATAAATTTAAATGTTCATAACTTGATTACATTTGTTGGAGGCAAACAAAATGCAAATCAGTAGCTTTAGCTGATACAATTTCACAAAGTGCAAAACAATTCTGCACTAAGCCAGTTGGGGGGAAAATGTAAATGATAATTGGAAAACGTCTAAGAATATTTTACAGGTTGCCTAATAAGCCATAACTGGGAAAAAATAAGGGTACATTAGTTTCAAGAAAAACAACATCCTGTCTGAGAGGGAGCTGTTAAAACAATAATCCTCCTCTGAATGAATACATAATAAATAGAAGAATGAGGAAGCTGAGAGTGACAAATACAAGACAGAAACTTCTAACTGGAAAAGCTGATACAGCTCTTTCCATAGGGTAAGATACTGAAAACTTGAGATAAGGTAAGATATTAAACACTTGAGCCCTAAGCTTTCTTAAGAATAAAAATCAACCTTCCCTTCTCAGCCCAGCTGTGTTCCTGGTCACCTACCGGTGCCATTGGTGAAACAAAAGCTTTGTCACTAACAGCAGAGAAAGGACTTAAAGATATTTACAGGTACAAAACAGGGATCTTATAGCTGTGTCATACAACTGTATGATATCTTCCCCTCTGGTAATAATTTGTGAGAATGCTAAATTGCAGCTAAAGGTTTGAAAATGCTTAACTTCCCTCCAGGAAACTGAGGGGGGCTGAGAGGCTGTCGTGAGCGTTGGTGTGGCCACTGGGGAAGCCCCAAGGAAGGAGGGGAGGACAGTAACGTGTTAGACCTGCTGGCGTTTCAATGGACACAACCAATCATAAGTCTGTTGGGTCTTAGTGACAGGAAAAATAATAGAAACTGTGATGGGGGGACCGGACTGGTAACGCTTTGAAAACAATACAATGAGTCTCAACAGAGTGATAGAAAAATGCTTCTCATCAAACTAACCTGGGAGCTTTGTAACGTCATTATAAGAGGTGGCTGATAAAAATAATGTTGTTATCATATATTTAGAGTTGTAGAGTGATTTTTTTTCTTGGATGGTGCTTGACACTTATGTAGAAAGTGGGGGTGATACAAAATCAGCATAGAACACTAAAGTAAATATGGCCAGCAGAATAGTAAGAAAAATTATTTATCGCAAAGTGATACAAGTGCAGTCTCTGGGTATTGGCCTTATCCTTGTAACATTTCATCAGGCTCCTGGAAGGCAACCTCAAGTCTGATGGCTGATCACGTTTTCAGAAGGGGTGAAATGAGTACAGACCTAAGTCACTTCTGAAAAAGATCAGTTTGAAAATTATATCTTCAGTTTCTCTGTGCAGCTGCTCTCCCTTGGTAAAGCAGAGAAAACCAGTGCCTCCTACCTATGGGTAAAGGTTAATATATTGAAAAATAGAAAAATATTACAGATGTTATAAGAGTGGTATATGGGTAGGGACCTGACAATGTCAGCGTTATGGAAACAGTTGGATATCTCCAAAGGCTATTCATGAATAATGAAACTCATTTTCAGATTTCATGTTCGGAGCGTTCATAATTTTTCAGGACTGTTTCTTGCCAATGCTCTTTAATGGTAATTACATTAGGTTAGTGCTTGCAGCAGGTCCTAGAAAAAAGACTTAAAAATGGAATAGATCAACAGAATAATTAAGTGGTGTTTAGTCTTCCTGTCCCCCACCCATCCACTGTGCTAACTGATATTTAAGGCAATGACAGAAATTTCAGACTCTAAGAACTGGAGTTTGAGATGAGTTAAATTCTCATATCTTAAATAAGATTGAAATATGCTCTAAAATGGCTTCAAAGTGTTGTTACTTCAATAGCACATTCACTCTGGTAATACTAGACTGCATGGAAATGTGACATTTGTTTAGTGAGTTTGCTCACAAAAGCCACAGGCAATGGTTTAGGGAATGTCTGTGCTTTCAGAGTAAGAATGGCAAGAGAAGGAAGTTTTGGACACCTTTGTTAGGCAAGCATGCACATTACTATGTTTACTGATGTTTCTTCCTGACAACAGCACATCGTTCCATTTACAGCAAGTAGAACCAGTTTTCTTCTCACTTTTGAAAGGTTTCCTCCACCATCTCCGGTCTATCAATGAACTCCATGTTTATTAGCCAAGTTTGTCAGGAAATCTTGTTTTTAAATGGAATAAATTTAGTGGCAATGAAGTGTCAAACTGGAAAAGCAGGAGTCAGAGGTGCTCTACATGAAGAGCGCAAAGGTAGAACAGAGAACAATAGTTCCCTGAAGTTCCTCTATGCTGTAACTTGTCTTAGGGTCTCACTCTTAAAGAAGAAAGGGAAATAATGATCTTCTTTATTTTCAGTTAGGGTGCTAGTTCAGTGCAGGTTCAGCTGAAGTCTGTTTTTTACCAGGTTCAAAGCATGTTAGATCAAGTCCTAATCCTTCAGCACTCCAATTCGGTCTTGCTGAGATGATGGAACTGGGGCAACGCACCTCCCTTTCATCAGGCTGTTTGCAAATGTAACTGTGCTTGAAGAGCAAATGCGTTAGAATGTTTTGCTGACTTGCTTGCAAAAATAATTTTCTCCTTTGGTATTCCATTTCAACTCTCTATATTTTTTAAGGCACACTACAAGTTCCCCACCACCATCCTTTCCTCTTGTAGCATGTACTAGAAAAGGAGAATTTGATTTTCAAGGAAAACATGCCAGGTGGGAGAAATACACTTGGCACCTGCAATGTCTCAGTATATATTCTGGGGACAAAACAAAACAAAGAGTATTTTTGTCTAAGAATAGTGTGTTTTCACTGAGTTCCTACCTGGGGAGGGATACTAGGAGGTATAATCTCCTCTCCCTTTGGCTGAAGATCAGCATGGCCTGCTTGCTTGCTGTGTGAGTCCCTCCTGCCAGGATGTGCTGCACTCCGGCCGGGCTGCCCTCAAGCGAGAAGGTCTCGTGGCAAAGGTGTGCGGCAGTGTTGGCTACAACACCGACTGAATGTTTTTTGGCTTTGAGGGTGATTCTGTCAGCTGGATGCTTTCAGTCCCAGATCAAACAAGCACGAGCAGAGCTGGGGCCTTGTTACCCTCTGAGGATGTTTAGGCACATTCCCCAGGGCAGACCTCATGCCTTGGGTTGTGTTACTGCCTCGACTGCATAGTCAGTGTTTCACACAGCCCTTGTGGCTTTTTTATATGTTCCTCACACTCACTGTGTGCGTGCTACTGTGAGTGCTTTGAACCTTGTGACTGATGCAAGATTCAAGTCTGGGATGGGAAATGAAGAAACGCAAAGTTATCAAGTCCTTGAAAGCCAAGAAGTCTAATAATTATTGTCATTACTATGCTTGAAAATTGTAAGTACAGATGTGTTAAAAAACAGTCCTGAGAAATGCCCCTGTCCTAAACTTATTAGCTTTCCTATAAGCCAATGCTTGTGGAGGGGCACCAGGTCTGCCCTCTTGTCTCCCCAAAGACAGCCTTTGCCCTGGTGTAGTGGGCAGACATCTCAGGGGCAGCTTTTCCTCCCAAACATGTTCTCTGACTTGTTGTGTAACCAAGCTGATGGAAGGCAGCACCTTCCCACCACCACTCACCTGCACAGCAGGCAAGCTGCTGTCCCTGGGAGCGGGCAGATTGACTCAGAGCCGATGCCTCTCTCTGAAAGTCTTTTTGAGGTGTTCCATTCTCTCCCTGAGCCAGGCTTTATTGGCAAACTGTCAGTGTGGTTGTGTAGCACAGGGGGACAGTCACAAATACTACCTGAAATGGAAGACCCAGAATGAAAGTGTAGCTTACAGCTCAGTTCAACAATGTGGACAACCCTCCGCCTGTTGCATTCCTGACCAGGGCTGCAATTTCGTTGCTTGTGTGTTTAAATACTGTGAAGTTAGATGTTTTCTTCTATAAAAGAAATGACATTGTTTATATGCTATATGAAAAAAGGATAGCACAAACTTTGCAACACACTTGTGCTTTCCCCCCTGTTTTTTGAGTTAGTAACTGCCAAAGTGCTATCACTACAATATCTTTTTAAAGTAGTAACATCTTCCCTGTTTAAGTGATGCCATTTTCCTTCATGGTTTATCCTGTCCACTCCTCTGGGGGTAAGCCTTAATTTTAAGCATTAAACAATATTTTACATTCTGTATATGAACAAGAAAGTAACATAATGGCCCCTCCTTCTAGCCTCAGTTGCAGTGACCATCTGGAGCCTTCCCTGTTCAACTTTGGATGAACTTCAGCTGAAGTACGAGAGCCAGTTTGGCTCCATAGAAGCTGTTCCAAGTGTCATTGTTGCTATTAGCAGTTTGTCTTAGTGACAAGGCTGCGTTTTGCCTATTGAAGGTTTGGTTTTAGTGATTCAGCGTGTTTCCATTGTTCACAATTGAGAGATCCAAAGCAAAAAGGCAGCTCTTGCTCACAATAGCTTATTATCCTGGGGCGGTTTTTTTGTTGTTGTTTTTATGGGGGTTTTTGGATAGATGCACAATACATGCAAGCTCTTTTGAGGAGCAGGTTCTTTTCTTGATATCCTTGCACAGTGTTTATCGCAACAGGGCTCTGTTTGCTTGTAGCCTTCAAAGCAAGCCAGCTGTGGAATAGAGTAAGGACCCAAACCCCACGTTTTTGTTAAGGTTGGCTGCAGCTCCTCATCCTGTATCTAAGGCTGGCTGCAGCTCCTCAGCCTGTATCTAGCTGTTGTCAATACACGATTCATCAGGGCAGAGGTGAGACTTACAGAGGCCACACAGGAGAAGCTGGATTTTATTGTCCTCTAAGTCCATTGGCAACAACAGTTTGGAAAATTATTGCAGTGAGGGTAAAGTTATGGCAATAAGAAGTTATTCGAAGGACACATTTTTTGTTTCTGATGACATGAAGCTGTGAGTTACTGTCAAAACAGCAGAATGGAACTCTACAGGAAAAACTGGAGAGCACTGATAATTTGAATAGCAGTAACAAGAAGTGGTGCAGGGTCATGAACCTAGAGGCTTAATAATGAGCTCTCAGCTCATACCAGAAATGCTTGTCCTTTGAAAGCAATGGAGACAGAGAAAGCCCCGAGTGCACTGGTTAATCACAAATTGGCTTTGAGCTACCGTTGTGGTGTAATGTGGCTGAGTAAAAGACAAGCGTGATTCCAGAGTGTTCTGGGGAGGAGTTTTTCAGGAGTGGTGGGGAAATATTAATGCTGTTGCGCTTGTAAAACTGCACCTGGAATTGTCTTTACAATACTCATCATCCATGTTGGAAGACAGATGGATTCAGCTGGAGCAGGTGCAGCGAATGGCTACAGGGATTAGCACAGGGCACTCTAATATACGGGAGTAAACTGGAAGAGCTTGACTTATTCATCCTAGCAGAATAAAGGCTAAGGAAGAATGCAACTGTGCTCTATAAATACAAGAGTGAATTAAACACAAGGAGTGAGAAGGCATATTTAAACAAAAGAACAATATCGCCTTGAGCAAATAGGTGTGTGTGGCTTGGCTGTGATTACAGTTTCTAACAGAATGTTCTGGAATATTAATAGAAGAAAGAAACCAAAACACTCCTTAGATAGATTTTAATAAATTTATGGAGATGACTGTATGAAATAGTTACCTATGAAGAGAAATCAAGCCCACAAGGTCCCTTTTGCAGTGTGTTCCTAGGCTTCCTGAAGTATATTGTTAATAACATGTTTTCCTTTTGATCTTTGTTAAGAACGTATTAGTGCCAGGCATTATGTGTGCCTGAATAGCACTCATTTTGGGACTAAAAGCTTGCGAATGCAAGTCTTAAACCTTCTGGTCTTGGACTAAATCAAGCAGACTCTCTAGTTCAGAGAGGCACAATTCACAAAGTTATCCCCCTTCAAAGATTTCAACTTAGGAACATGAAGTTGGGGCCCCTCCTTCACCAGAATACTTCTTCTTCCTCATCCCTGTGTCCTTTATCTCTTCAATTTTCGTCTCCTAAGTCTCTGGCTTCTTGAATGAGTTACCAGCTTCCATGACACTTAACCTTCCCCTCTTACATGTGTTTTCTACCTCCTGGTGTTTCACAGCCTGCTTAGACAACCTTTCTGTGCTTCCCTGTGTCTCTTCCCAAGCTGAAATGTCCCCTCTAGGATGGCCCAATGAAGTCCCTAGTGCTTTTAGTCCATACACTGCAGTGCGGGAGCTTGTCTCCCCATTGGGATTAGTGTTGGCAAACAGCAGTTGCAACCCAGCAGCTGTCCCAATTCACAGTACAGTGCAGGTGGGTGCCCAGCTGCTGCCAGTCAGTACTGACCACCTACCACCTCTGCTCGTGCTCCCTTACCGCTGCATCTTTTACACCTGCCTGCAGCAGCCTTTCAGCCAGTCTCTCCTCCCCTGTAGCTCTAAACCCTTTTCCTCCCCCATCACTATGTACCCTCCCCTGAAGAGGGGCATCTAACCCAGGAGTCTCCGTTGCTGCCCCCGCGTGTCTGAGCTGGCACCCGTGACAGCAACCTGTCCACCATACGTCACGATCCGTGTGGCAAGGCAGGCCACACAAATCCATTCACCAACCAACACAGTGACATATAAGAACAGTACCTCTAGCTAAAAAAAAAATTCAGTTCCCAGCGCTTTGAAGTCCATTTCATGGCATATTGTGCTGCAACATTTGTTTGCAACTCTTGACAGCACTTACACCCTTATTGTACGGGTACCGGACCACAGCCCAGGCTATAAAACTGGACGCAGGACCAGGCAAAGCCGCCTGGCTGGGTTCCTGCTGCTTCCTCTGAATGCCCTGCACTGCTGAGCTAAAGATACTTTTTATTGCTGTTCAACAGCGAGCATGGGAGGATGCCCATGCTGGGTGGGAAAAATCTTTCTCCTGTTTACAAAAAAAAAGGTTAGCTTGGAATCCTTTAATTACATCTGGACATTAGTCAAGCAAAGGTGTGGTGAGCTAATTAAGATGATGGTGAGTGTTTTTGATTCCCTGCCTCTTTCTAACATTCCTGTAATTGGATATCTTCTGCTTTATTTGAGAGAAACATACTGAAAAATAATAAATTTAAATAAACCTTTTTTGCTCCTCTGACTTTTTTGCTTGTCTCCTGCTCTCTTCGGTGGCATTGTGGGCACCAGTTTAACATGAAGTATGACTGCCGTATAACCCTAGCAATGATTTTTAGACACGCTGTGCACACCTCTTCATCCTTTTCCAGTTGCTAATCTCCTGTATGAGCCCAGTGGTATTGCTCTCAGTATTCTGTGTGGCAGAGCTGAAGGGGGGGCCCCTGGGACACCCCAAGTAGGCTACAAAGTCCATTCCCCATAGCAGCTTTCCAGACAGATTAGTTCCTAGGTGAATCATGAAAGTGATGACAAAGTGACTAGCACTATACAAGGAAAAGCTACAATGAAGTCATAGTAACTATTAAGTGCCTGATGCCTGAAAACTGAGAAATGCAGGAATAGAGAAGTAGCAGCAGTCAGGTTAAAGTTAGCTTTGAATTTCTCCTTACTGTGAGTCTGTTAAGGAGGGGGAGGGAAAAACATATATGCAAACTGCACAAACGGCAACATCGGATTGCAGTTGTATTAAAAAAACACCGTACAGCAAAAGCTCTTAAAAATTTTCTTCTCAAAAGTAACTTTTCCACTATACAGTGTTCTTCAGTTTCTCTTTACCTGAAGAAAAAATTTTGCACCACCAAACATTTAAGCAGATTTAAGCTCATATGCTAAAGCTCCAGCTTTTGTTTCATTCAGGAAACACTGAAGTTATCTGGACTCACTGTGTGCTAAGGTTACACCTACCCCCTGCTGTGGCTATGCTGCAATGCCATAAAACTTTCAACTCTATCATTTCAGCAAATTGTTTTTCAAGGCAGCTGTACAAAATGTTTGTATAGGCAGGGGGGTTTTTTCCTTTTTTTTTTTTTTTTTTTAAATCTCTAGACCTTCCTGCTCCCTGGAATTCCTCTACTTCTGTAACAAGGGGTTTTGAGGATCTAATTATCCATCATAGAAACTTTACTGTTTATAGCTCTGGAGCCATGACTTGGCACTGGTAGCAGCTGCACAAAGCTCTGCTTAGAGATACCCCTCACAACTGCTGTATCTACAGGTAAGCTGGGGTGTTAAGCTACTTCAGGAATTGCTGAGGGGCCCAGAGTCAGCTACTTCAAAGTGGTTTTCTAATATGAAGACAGCAAAAGTCTCTTAGATAGCCTCTTGCAAAGCTTGAGGCACTCTTGCTTACATCCTGAAGCTGCCTGACCATGCTGGTTCCCAAGCTCTCACTTCTAGCTTGGTGAAATTCCAGCCTTAGTTAGAGGAGGGCAGAAAGAGCATCAGGTATATGGTCCCCCAAAATGCAAAACAGCTGGGAGTAGGAGCAGGGCAGAAGCCTTGTTGGGCCTGTCTTGAATCTAATAGGCCAGAAATTTAAGTATCTGCCTAGAAGTTTTGTTTTAAAGTCTTTACAACCTTTTCAAAGATGGGTCTCAACTACTAACAAAGTTATAAATGCCATGCAGAATGGATGTCCACTTGTCTGGTTTGTACCTCCTCTATTGTTTATTTCACTGCATAGTTATTCTACGCTCAGGAATCTACCAACAGAAGAAACTCCAAAGGACCTGCGTCAGAACAGTCAGTTGCTCTGATCATCTGAATGCTTGTTTAAAGGATGCTGGAGACTGCAATCAGAGCCCTGCTTTAAAAAAAAGTAGTGCAGGTGTAAGGACAATTCCCCTTAACCTACCCCTCCTCTAGCTGCTTAGGAAACATAGAGTGGGTACCTTTGCTTTGATCCAGTTTTTCCATCAGATTTCTCTTAACGTCAGGGGAAATTTTAAGAGAAAGATTGCCAAGCATAAGCAGGGATTTTCCCGTGGGCCAGAAGTCAGTCCAGATCAATCTCCAAGGGAGAGCGAAATTCTCTGCTCCTTCTCTTCTGTGAGTAACACTCCAAGGCTCTTCGTGTCCCTCCAGGAATGCTCTCCATAGTCAGGATTTTATCTCAAACTCTGGGCAAAATACACCGACCTTTACTTTTAGAAACAGCAAGTGGTAGGTCTGGGTTCGGGATGTGACTGCAAGTCAAAGAGCAGGTATTCCAAGTATATATCCAGGTATTCCAACTTGGATAATGGATAACCTCACTGAGAGCTCTGGTCAGCAAGCTGCTATAAGCCAAGATGCGCATAGTGACAGTATGATGAGAGCACACCTAAATTATTGAACGAGACAACGGTGAAAATAGCCTGTTAGGATCCCCACTTCATCATCACCCACTAACAGAAAAAGCAACTTCCTTGAAGACTGTTCTATGAAAAAAACCCAGATAGCATCAGACTAGAAACAAGCTGTGCCTTGATTTTCAATATTTAAATTAAAAAATTAATTTTATTTTTAAAATTTTAGTTGTGCCATTTTTAATTGTGTACGATTTTAATCGTGTGGGAAAGGTATTGGAATAGTTCACCTCGGGGTGTAGAAAATTCACTAATTCATTTGCAATTTTTAGTAATAAGGTGATTTTTTTTATATAGGTGACAGTACAGTCTAAGACAAGATGTAATTCAGGAAGATTCTGTATGTTACCATATCAGACTACATCTCACTCACTTTTCCCAGCCTACACTTTTTACATCTGTGTATGCTGTAGACTATGACTGAAAGCGAACCTGATGCAAAAACAAATCTACAAACTTAATCCTTCATACTTTTTCAACTTTCGAAAAATGGAAAATACAACATTCAAAACAGGTTATTAGTTGTTTAGTAGGTCTTCCAGTCTACCAACATCATGGTTTGGAAATTTGTTTCAAATTACTATTGTGTTGCATGACTGTCCACGAAGGAATGGGTGGTATTACTCTTATGAGAGTTACATTGAAGAAGATAATTTCTTACTTAGTAAGTGCTGATTATAAAGAACAGTGATGAAGGAAGAAGAAAATAACTACTCAAGGACTACTAGGCACCTTTCTCCAGAAGAAATCTGGAATTCATTATTCTTAAAATGGATGTAACCAGAGTAATCCGCATGATTTGTAGATCTGGAGGTTATTTCACCTCCTGCATCGGTTTACTAGAAGTAGGGATTTTTTATTTTTTTTTTAAATGAACTATCTATATGTTACTCCCTTGTTTCCTTTTGTATTTACCTGTTGGTAAACAGATCCTTGATACCTTTGTTCCATTACAGCTTGTCTGGTTGTTGCCATTACAAAAGTCTACACTCCAGAAGGAAACCAAGCCCTTCAGCAGCCATGCAATTTTCACATGGAAGTTCAGGTTAGTTCTTTAATGGGCCAGATACCTTCTACACCCTCTGGGGATGGAAGAAAGCAGCTCCACAGGCATAAGATACATAATTTCAACTTGGTGTTTTTAATATTAGTTAGAAATGGTTCTTAATAACACAGACATGTTTACTTAATCATTCACTTCGCCTTAATTACACAGCAACAAGCTGTCGTGATTCCATCCTGCATAACTGCATATGGTCTTCTTAAAAAGGATTATTATTTTTGCAAAATAGAATTAACTGCAGGAATACATTTTTAGACCATCGCCACAGCCTTCTTGCTTTAACTGACTAGCAAGTCCTGTGTTATGAGAAAGAAGCAGATTTCTGATGCTGAAAGACACCATGGTCGTGCCTCTTCACTTCTTCTAGCTGGATCATTGGGAATTTTACTTGTTTTTCAAACCATTTGGCTACAGTGAGAAGCTGCTTCTCCTGGAATGAACGTCCAATGAACTGAAGCCCAACTGGCAAGCCTCTCTCTGAAAGAGCTGTAGGAACATTTATGGCTGGCAGTCCTGAAAGAAAAAAAGATACACATGCAAAGAATTACTATTAAACAAATCCAGTTGGAGTGATTTTTGTAACAATTCTAAGAGAAACAGAAAAAAAATTACGCGGAGGAAAAAGACTAGTTAAAATAATTTGAGTCAATGAACTAAGGATACTGCTAGGTGATCACCTATTTAATGACAGTGATTTAAGGAGTCAGCATCCTCTGAAAAGATAAACAACTCTCCTTAAAAAGAGACTTCAGTCTCTGGTACTTGAATGGATTCATCTTATCTGCAGCCCGCACTCAGCTCCAAGGTGCCCCACTTTAAAATCTAGTCTTACATTTTAAAGCATTTAATAAATAAACTATCCTTATACCTGCTTATCATTGTAAGACTTACAACACAGGGGTGAAATATTTTGATTCCTGAAGAGAATGGACATTAAAAATGACTAGGCAGGGGAAAACATAGTTGAATTCCTGTCCCTACTCACCAGCCATGTTTGCAGCCTGTGTCAGGATGTCATCTTGCGTGCTGCGGGTTCTGTTGTCTTCTTTGATGAATTCCATATATGGTACTGCATCACTCAGAGTGGTAGGAGTGAGTAAAATATCAACACCACTCCTGAAAACCTTCACAAAGTCATTGGCAATGAGACGTCTGACTTTCTGTGCCTTGATAAAGTAATTCTCATAATTCCTAAAAAGAAATATGGACATGAGGGCCTGACACTTTAATTTCAAAAATACAGAACTTTATTTCTTAGTTACTGTAAAAAAGACAAGGCCAGTATTTCTTCTGGTTAAAAGACTAACACTGGTACTTGAGTTTTTGATATACCGGAAGCTTAGTCATCAAACATGGTGTTTATGCTCTCATAGCAACGAAGCTGTCAGAGAAGGAAGAGGTGAGGGCATACTGCTGAAGAAAGCTGAAGGGAAAACAAAACCCTAGTTTACAATAATTAACTAAAAATCAAAACAACACTTTTATGACTGTTCTGAAACTAACCAGTGTATTAAATTTCACTGCAGGGCAGCACAGCAAAGTCTAGAAACAATACAGAACTAAGCAGGCCTGGAAAATAGGCATTAATCATTTAGGATTCAACCCAGCAAGATACTTAAAGCATGTGAAAAAAGTCTCATCATCTATGGAGGACTCAAAATGGACTTAAAACTATGTATGTATGTGTTTCTCTGTAGAATACTATAAAGACCTTATCTTTCTGTAACCTTTTTTTCCTCATGTAAACATGTGGTCTATGGATTTGTAAACAGTTTTAACACAACCCTGAAGCAGAAACAAATTAGTCAGCTTTATGTCTACTGTTCCTTTTAACTTCATATGCAGAACTGGTAAATGTGGAATCCTTAAATTCAGAGAAGTTCAGTTTCAAAAGTAATTGCCACCTAAAACCACAGTTATTAAAAAAAAGGGGGGGATGGAGGTATTAAAAACTGCTACATGCCAAAATGTTTGTAGATGAACCAACTGAAACTGCCCCAAAGCCATTTTGTTAGAGTAATCTAAAGATTTAAGTTTCTGAAAAACTGCAGTGAAAATGGTTATAATCAATAATAGACTGCAGATTAAAGTTAAGAAGTTATGTCATGGGAATTACCCCTTTTTCTACAATCATTTCTGAAATCATCCTAAGTGTTAATTTCAGAAAGTCCCTAAGCACCACATCTGCACGTCTTTTAAATCCCTCCAGGGGTGGGGACTCCACCACTTCCCTGGGCAGCCTGTTCCAATGCTTGACAACCCTTTCAGTGAAGAAATTTTTCCTAATATCCAACCTAAACCTCCCCTGGTGCAACCTGAGGCCATTTCCTCTTATCCTATCACTAGTAACTTGGGAGAAGAGACCGACCCCCACCTCACTCCAACCTCCTTGCAGGTAGTTGTAGAGAGCGATAAGGTCTCCCCTCAGCCTCCTTTTCTCCAGGCTGAACAACCCCAGTTCCCTCAGCCGCTCCCCAGAAGACTTGTGCTCCAGGCCCCTCACCAACTTGGTTGCCCTTCTCTGGACACGCTCCCGCACCTCCATGTCTGTCTTGTCACGTGGGGC
>NW_010972820.1:7287533-7299026 GCF_000737465.1 Haliaeetus leucocephalus | reverse complement strand
GTTGGCCTTCTTGGCCACCTGGGCACACTTCTGGCTCCTATTCAGCCGGCTGTTGACCAACACCCCCAGGTCTTTCTCTGCCAGGCAGCTTTCCAGCCCCTCTTCCCCAAGCCCGTAGTGCTGCATGGGGTTGTTGTGACCCAAGTGCAGGACCCGGCACTTGGCCTTGTTGAACCTCATACAGTTGGCCTCGGCCCATCGATCCAGCCTGTCCAGATCCCTCTGTAGAGCCTCCCTACCCTCGAGCAGATCAACACTCCTGCTCAACCTGGTGTCACCTGCAAACTTACTGAGGGTGCACTCGATCCCCTCATCCAGTTCATTGATAAAGATATTAAACAGAACTTCTGAAAAATCACCTAGTTATTTTACAGATTCTGAAAGCAAGTTAAAAATAATCTGCAAAATGAAAAATTTGCAGGAGACACAGATGGTTTTTCTCTACTATTTTTTCTAAGAATGCTTTCTGAGCCCTGGGTTTTGTTCTTCAAAAGTAATTTACTGTGGACAGGAACAGGACTCTCTGTTTAATCTTAATGGAAGCCAATTGTATATTCCTTCACAGAAGGCTGAACTACATGAATTTTAAGGCAGCATTAGGAAAGCTGATCTGGATAATTGTAACCAGAAGGAGCACACTTGGCAGTAATATCGGCATTCCACAAAAGCTGGTTGTTACATACTGACTGACAACATTCCTGTCTCTGAGAGCAACTAGAAGTCACATCTGATGAACACTCTTACTGACAGAGCTCTTTCTGTAGTGCACTTGCTTCGAGACTGATTACACGACTAATATTTCTGTTAGTATCTGAACAAATCAAGATAGAGAAAAACAGCACTTTTACTAACATAAATTAGGACTGTTGCATTAGGATTGAAAACTAAGGAAAAAAAGTCAAATTGATCCATCCACCAGCTTCTCTACATGAGCCGGATAAAAACTTGTCTTCTGTAAAGATACCAGTTCAGTACCTTTGCCAATGCCTTCCTCTCCCTGTATACTGAGGCAAAGATCTATAGTTAATTTAATTGCCCTATCTTCTGGTTTTCTCTAGAAGACCTCACTAGAATGTACCAGCAGCTTTTCTATGCAGTTTTAAGGAGATTAACAGCTACAGAACTTTTAACACTACAACAGTAATGGCTTCAGTATGATTTCAATGTCATACCATAGGATAGTTGTTTTGCTTAATTTAACTAATGGGTGCCAATAATACTCTGGTAGAGGGGGAAAAAAAATCACTAAGTTGTTTTACTTATTTAATTCAGGAGGCTCACTGGTAAGACTAAGGGAAAACACTTTCATCCATTATTAACAGTTCACTCGGTATTATATAGCTAAAGCAGTAATAAGAATACAAGTAGCTACCAGGGTAAGGACAAATTTTTTTTCATGCCATGATGAACAGTTAATCACCATTTGCTTAAGGAATTGTTAACTTGGCAAATTTGAGTTTCAAGATGTTCTGCTTACTGTTTCAACAAGAAATAGTTTCCTGATAGAATTCTTCCTCTTACAACATCATTAAAGCCTTCTCGTCGTGTTGCAGCATACATACTTTCTGTGGACTTGTTCATGTCAGAACGGTGTCCTGAAAAGAAAAAGCAATTTGGAAATTAATACTTTTTGTAATCCCTAACATAAGTTAATGTTATACATAGTAATACAAATAGGCCACCAATTGCTGGAGTCTGACATGTTACTGTTCTGGGAAAAACAACACAGCATATTCCTGTTTTATTATAGAATATTAAACAGATTTTAAGCCCAGACACTCACATGTCTAGAAGTGAAATATACTAAAATATGTACTTATTTAGACATTTTTATTTGGTCAGGGTTTTTACTCTATTCCATCTTGGAGAAATAACACTGAGTATTCAACCATATCTATTAAAACTAATACTTTTTAATTGCATCCAGCAATGTTTCTGTTGTCTGACAAAAAGGTTTTTTCAAAGGCCTTACCATATTCCAGTCCATCAAACCTGGCCATATTTGATGCCACTTCTGCTGTGCACAGCACATGATAGCAGACAATTGAGTAACGAGTGTGTGGTAGACTCACTTCAATTACTTTAGCACCTGCATTCTTAAAGAGGTCGGCAGCCTTTGACCACAGCGCCAGAATTTCACTAGAAAGCCCTGGTGCATGATATTCCTTAGAGAAAAACAAGAAGGGGAGTGATTTTACATACTGGTTTACTTCTAGTGACAACCACAGTGCAAATACTCCTGGCTAAAAATACATTGAAACTATTACCTCACCATCATACGACTTAAAGTACTTATTAAAGCTTCTTGCATCTACTAAATACTATACAATCAAGCAGTATTAAATTAACAGGACTCAGCCTTCTTAAGAATATTATGTTCATATCAGTAGGATAAACCCACATACCACAGATCATGGAATTTCAGCAATTTCTTATGGAGAAATTGCCCAGTTATCCACTTATTTGTCTATCCATGGAAACTATACTGCGCTGCTCTGCAGTTCGTGGGTAGAAACTCTTCAGGTCTAAATCCTAATACTGGGGCTACTGTGAGTAGGAAAGATAAAAAGAAATTATGGCCACAGCATATCAGTGGCAATTGGCATGAAACAAATAAAACAACCTGTCAAAGAAGAACTACGATCAAGGGGTTGAGAGGAGACTTAGAAAAGCTACGTTCCTGTTTAAGAGCTAAGTTAAAGATATTCTATTAAAACTCTCTGTTTTTGAAGATACTTGCTTTAGTTCTAACCCACAATATCAGGGTCATAATACTGTCTGATTTCTGAGTAGCTATGACCCATGTTTAATATATGCATGTATCTGTTTAGGATAATCTGTAGCAGTAGAAAACAATTGCCCAAAGGATATGAATAATTAACAAATACCACTATTTTAGATTTATCAAAATCTAAACAGTAGGCAGCTAATTAATTTTCTAGGCACACATTTTTTGCATTTCACAGATCTTGAATAATTAATTGGTCAGTGGACATCTGTTTACCAAATTAAATCTTTTGGTATACCTGTTCTAGCACAGGTTCAAATACTGATAATCAAACCAATAAATGTTACACACATTGTCTCTTTGAAGGAAGAGCCTTTGCTAAATTATAATAGGCAATTAAAAATAGGCTGAAGTCCCAAATGTTGTGCCTAAATGACAAGTATCATTATAGTTACAAACATGTTTGAATTGCATGCATCAGAAGCCAGATTACAGTTGTCTTTAATACCTATTAGAGTTCTGCGAATCACAGCTCCTTGTGCCCCTCAATTGCCTTTAAAATTCTGCTTCGTATTAACACAGTGCCATTTAGACAAGTATCTCAAAGCACTGCACAAACCAGTACTAACCTCATCGTATGAGAAGGCACTAAAAGCAACTTGTTTGAGGCTATTCAGGTGACTGATGAAAGAGCAACAGAGAGAACCAAGAATTGAAGTTCCCTGTTTCCCCTGGAACTTCCCAACAGTGCTTCCCATAACGACAACAAAATATTTTAGATGAAGCATTAGCATATGCTCACTCCCAATCACCTGCACAGGCAACAGAGAACATACTGCTCTTTTCCAGGAGCAGCTTGTACTATTTTTGCTGTTTTAAATCATGAGAGACTGGGAGGTGATGGGCAAAACACAAATATTTCTTTATTAGGTGTCGTATTTGCTGTTCCTGTCCAGAACTGTTGACAGGATTTAAATGTTACCTTCGGAATTCCTATCGAGAACTTGCTGATGTCAGTCAAATTGGGTAGTTCAAATGGATTAAAGTTGTCCTGAATTGTGGTAGAGTCTTTAGGATCATGTCCAGCAAGTGAACCTGAAATATGACATGACATATGAAGAACAGGAAAATGTACACTGGGTAGCCAGAATTCAATTTGTTTTGAGACAATGTTGTAAACAGAGATATGTTGTATACAAAGACATACGAAGTAGTAATACCTAACACAACTGCTGCGTCATCCACGCATCTGGTTAGGATTCCAGGCACATCCATGGAGTTCACTAGAGGAATGAGACCATGGCGAGAGATCAGTCCATACGTTGGCTTTAAACCTACTACACCACAGTGAGCAGCAGGGTTTCGGGTAGATCCTCCTGTGTCTGACCCTAAAGCTCTATGGTTTCAAAAGGATTATCATTAGTAAAATAATTCAGAACATTTCAAATAATAAAAATGTATGGTTTTAAGATGCAAGGATTTAAAAATGTGTGAATTTTTCCAGATTAGAAGTCATAATGGCACAGCCTAAATTTCAGTCTGCTCCCTCTGACTGCTATTTTTTATATGTTCTTTTCTTTTTCTTAGGTCCTCTGAATTAGCCATCAGGAGAACCCAGTTCTCTCCACAAAGCAGAATTACATAGGTAGAATTTAAGCCCTCCAAATACAGCCCTGGATATCTACTTCCGCCTTCTCTGTTGGTCTGTTCCAATTCTGTGGACTCTGAAAGATACGTCTCCTGTGATTTACAGTATGATTTTCAGACATTGGTATCTTATTCAGTAGCCAATACACTATGAAGCAGCATTTTCCAGTATACAAATAAATAGCAACACAGCACACATTTTGCCCCTAACAATAGGGCATACTTTTCAAAGTCTAGGATGTTTTTGCTGTTTCCAAACCTACAAAGCATAGCATCAGAACTCCCAGTTTAGAGTAGCTTAGGCGCATTTTTAGAACACAGTTGGTTTTTTTTAAGTTGACTTCTTTTTTTTGTTCTTTCACAGGTGAAACCTTTTTCTTTCTAAACTAAACTTTTTATTTCAAAAATTGTAATGGAATTGGAAATGCATATTGAAATGAAACCTGCTCTCCTCTTGTTTTTAATAATTTTAAGTCAAGCACCATTTAAAAAATAAGACAGCTTTCATCCAAATCTTTGCCAAAAATAAATTAAACTTCAGAAAGAGGTATAATTTTTATTGAAGTGGGTATGTCACTTTTCCCATGGGCATCTGTTTCTGAGATGGCTGAACCAATTAAATTGACTTTGCTGAAGTGGAATTTTTTCAAAGCTTTTGTGTTGATATAAAACATCTTCAATTTTGTAGCATTTCTGTACATCCAAATCTCAAATTGAAAAGACAAAGACTGGCAGCATTCCTGATGCTTGAAAGAAACTAATAGAGTGGATATACAATAGGTTCTAGGCAATAAAATAGCTGGACGAAAAGTATGCCCAATCTGATAAAGTGCTGAGCAGTGCAAAATGGGAGTTCAGCACACCCAGCAACATAAGAGAAGGTGCCAGACCACATCAGTATCAGGCCATTGTGGCTCAGGACAACACCAGCAGTCCTTGGGAGTTGCTGCACTGACCTCAGTTTCAACAGTATTAAAATGTTGAGTATACTACATCCTAGCAAAGGGAAACGAGATGAAAAGAGGTATCATTAAACAAAAAATAATCATAAAATAAATTGGGTTTTGTATATAAAAACATAATGTTTTTTAAAAGAAGCTGTAATCAACAATAGCAAAAATATTTTAACAGTAAAATCGACACTTATAATATAGTCTATGGGTAAACAAGGACAGAGTAACTAAAGAGGATTCTTAAACATCTTCCAGTTAAGAGCACAACTGAAATAATTGTCTATAAAATGTGCTGCACTATGTAGCTCTAAAACCTGCATAAAATGAAAGTTGTAAAGTTTTAAGAATCAGATTTCTTTTAACAGTTGGATGAGGAAGATAGTTTAGACAACTGATTTGTTAGTGTGTTGCTATTACATGCAGATAATAATTGTCGTAAAAAAAAAATTCTGGCTTGTTTAAATTCCTTTTTTAAAAAACAAAGCAAAACAAAACCCAAAAACCTAAAACTGTCTTCTAACTTTTTAAACCAGACAAAATTGTAAGTATCTGTGTATCCTTTTGTTAAGTCAGGAATTTGAAAGCTTTTAGATCCCAAGTCTCATGTATTATTACATAACCCTACTATGAAAACAAAGGAGGGGAGGAAAGATTACTATACTGTTACAAATTAAGGGATCTCCTCATCTGCTGACTTACATTTTCAGCATATGTTTGTGTAATGCCTTTACTGAGCAAAAGGATGTGTCTGTCACAAACCTCATGTTAATTTTAAGAGAGTACGTGGGAATAACAATAAAACTGTAGTTCCTTTACTGCCATTATCATTTCATTTCATGCAGTGCAAAGTGGTCATATCAGTACAGTCAAAATGAATAAGCCTAAATTTGCCTACATGGATTCATTCTGCCTTCATGATATGCCACAGATAAACTAGGGATGCTGAAATAAATTCTTACATGCTGGTGCAAGTGATCCTCCCATTTCAAATTAGATTATGAGAAAATTATAAAATTAAAACCTTGCAACATATTTTGAGACATTTAATAAAAAACAATTTTAAAAAGCCTCTTACGCAAAACATGTGAAAGATGACACAGCAGCCGCGCTGCCTCCTGAGCTCCCTCCTGTTATTACCCAGTTAGCATCTTTGTCCTCAGAATGGGATTTTGGGACAGATTTTTCCTTGTACTGTCTTGAATAACTCCAGGGATTTCTGACTGGTCCAAACACCCCATCTGTACTCCCAGATCTAAGATAATCAGACAGAACAAATACAGACAGAAGTGACAGATGACACAATGCATTTACCAAGTTTTTTTTCTTTATCCAATTCCTCATCCTTCATACTAGCAAAATCAATTTCAACACAAAAAGACTGGTGTACATAAATCCTTGTGCAGTCAACTTCAACAATGTTATACAGAATTGTAAAGTTTATAGGCCTTCATCTCTTTCTGACACAGAATCTGAACTTGTACCTCTATCTAACTTCCGCTAATGCCACTGAAAAGAATGTAATCACAAAAACAGTAAAGCTGCACAACTGCTTCAAAACAAAGGTCTTCTGGTCTCCTAACCCTGCATTTGGAAAAGGCAAAAGAAGAAGACTGCAGCCTTGCGGAAACCCATGCTGCTGGGGCTGGTGCAGAAAAAGCCCTGCAATAGCAGGAACAAGCACTTCTCTGTAAATAACACGCTATTACTCACTCTGTAGCCCTCTCCTGAAGCCACAGTTTGCTGGTTCAGAGCACTAGACTGCCTTCTCAGGAAACTGTTTTCAGTCAGCTTGTGGTCAGCTAAGTGTGAACTGCCACCAGAAGCAGGGGATGGGGGTACTTTCCTCCTTCCTCACAACCTGCACCCCACATTCCCCCTGACTCCAGGGCGCCAGTGTTATTAGCCAAATCATCAGACAGAGCGGGCATTTGACACAGCAGTTGAAAACTAACCTTATTGAGACATCATTACTTTTGAGGTGGATCAGCTCCCTGATCAAGCTCACAGTGCAGCTGTGTTGGTGCTAGCACTGAGACCATGCAAATACACAGACCAGAGATGAGAGGCCAGGGGTGGGACAAGACTTTTTAAGAGAATCCTGTGCTTTAATGAGCTTAAACCACTTGTAACACTGCATAATCAGTTTTTTCTGTGCTTTTTCCCTGCTCTTCCTCTGAAGAGTGTCTCTTTGACACAGAAATGACTTTATCCAAAACAATACAGTCAAGGTATTTCTACTCCGTCCATGTGAATTCCCAATCAGACCTCTGTCTTCGGTTTAGGTAAAACAAAAACAAAACGAAATCACAACACTTATTGTTTCTCATAGGTAACTAAAGTCCCAGACATTCCTTTCCAGACCCAGCAGCTGTGGTGACAGAGACTCCCATCCATAATGGCCCAATGTTGTTCCCTGCTATAGCTTGGCTGCCTTCACTTATTTGCTGGAGAATCAATATGTGAGAGCATTTTCCAACGTGCTCCTGACAAAAAGTCACTAACATTAGCTTAGGCAATTTAAAGTGTTGCTCTAGATTAGCCTGTTTGCAGCAAATCAGGGAATACTCATACAAATTACTCCAGTGGCTGACTGGCAGAGGTAGCAACTGCCATCGGGGGCCTGATAATAATGAGCTAAGGCCAAAAACCACCAGTAAGGAGAAAGAAAAAGGCAGCAATTAACTGGTGGTATAACCAATTCTACTAATACACTACTGGATCTGGAAGAAGTCTGCTTGTCCTTGTCCTTCTGCAAAGGTTTCCTCCCCCTCAAACACAACTATAGTCAAACACTATGTTCATAAAACTCAGCATTTATATAATTTACACAATAATATAAATGCTCAGTGAGAAATCCACACAACTCAATATACTCTTCATGGGCAAGTATTCATTATTTTCTAACCTCACAGAAAGAGGAGTTAAGGATTACAGGTAGATTGGAACAGATGGTGTGTATTCCATTTAATGTGCAATCACACATTAAAAATAATAAACATCACTCACCCCATTGCAAATTCATCTAGGTTTGTTTTTCCTAGAAGCACAGCTCCCTGATCCAGTAATTTCTGAACTACTGTAGCATTGTAAGGAGAAACATAACCTGGAAACAATCAGAACAATTAAGAGAGTGATTGGTGGGATACAGCTGATTTTTCTAAGTAGCTACTCTGAACACTTCAAAGTTGTCTTATTTGTGCATAAGAATTGTCAGTTCACAGTGCCAAAGTTTTGCTTCAAGATAACATGAGTAATTTCCAAAATTCAGCGAAAGTAAACCAAATGTTGTACTGTTTGCAAAGTCTTTTTTTTTTTTCTCCACAACTTACCACCCAGTAATTATGAATTATAAATTTCTAGAGTGTGGACTTCACACAAACAAGTTACCACAAGGGTAGCAAATTACTGCATTCAGCCAATTTGCAGGAACTGTCTAAAATTAGAAGAAATAAGAAACAGCTCTTTACAGAAAAGTGCTAAGCTATCTTGAATTATCTCCCATGGCCACGAGATAAAGGAGCATATGGTTAACCACATGCTGAAATACTAACTGGCTATCCTGTGATCAAATGTGTGCACTCTTCACCACTTAGACCTTAGATAAACTAGGATGAGACCCATGACACTTGCATAAAATCCTAGGTAGCAACCAATTCCTTTTGTGAATATTGACAGGGGTTTCTCTACCTCCACCCTCAATCACAATGGATCTGAGAATGTGCTTTAAGGAAAAGCATTTCAGGTAGTACCACATTTTTCAAAATGGCAAAATCATATTTTATTTCTTCTGCTATTAAAAAAAAACATAATCAGATTAGGGTTCTGCTAATTTACTTGAGCTATCTTCCAGAAAACTTTTCAGTTTTACTTTGTGCAGAATAAAACAGATAAAAGAAATGTTTTCTACGTTTGCTTTTACTATGAAAACATTCTAATGCCTTGAAAATGTTCATGGCATGTTAATAGAAACAATGAGCTTAGGAAAACTCAAAAAATTAAAAAAGCCTTATAGAACATGTCTGTATATCAGGAATATAGAGAAAAGAATTGTTAATGTTTACTCCTCCTACAGCCGTATGAAAAAAATACTTAAGTCAACAATTGTCAACAGGACATAAAAAAAAAAAAAAAAAAAAGACTGTCTTTGGATTTTGCTAGAGAACAGCAGCAAACAGTACTGACTGCTCTCCTGTAGACCTAAAAGTAATGTGAAGCAATATGTGAACTATAGAACAATTCTTTTTTAGTGTATGGGCTATAATAAACATTGTGTTGTTAAAAGCATGTATCTATATGAATAAGGGAGATAATGTGCTTACACAAGAAAAAGATGCATTTGTAATACCAGATGACCTTGGCAGAAGAAATTAGATAAACATATTTTCTCAAATGAGTTCAGCTCATTTTCTGAAAACATTTAGATTTCTGTAAGACTCCATAAACCCTCTAAAGAGAAAAGCAAGAGCTCTGAAATGAGATCTGATTTTACTTTAAAAGCTCTACTGTACCTTTTAGCATGTTTGATGCACATGTTGTCTCAATGCCAGCTGTATTAAAGTTGTCTTTTACTGCAATAGGAATTCCATCTAAAACACCCAGTGGCTGACCTGCATTAGGAATTATTGCAAAGACAACAGCGATTAAAGCGAAGTGTGCTACATGTAGCGTTTTCTTCATCAATTACAATTTATTTTACATGTCCCTTCAGGTATTCATTGGAAGCAAAAATGCTATCCACTTAGCATTTGATGATTGCCAGTTACATTTTCAAGAACGATCTGCCATTCTAACTCCAGCATTGAGCATTCTGCCCAGACCAGACTTGACCCTGCAGAGCAGAGCTCTGCAAACGTGTCTAAGCCCACGAGACAGGCAGCTGCTTTCATACAGGTTAGCGATCCCAAAGGAGTGCTTACCTCTTCCAATGTGACCATGTAATGCTTATTTCAGGCATAGGTGCTGCCTAAATCCACTCCATCCCTAGGCTGGAAGCTATAAATTCTGCCTACCTCACATACACAACAGATATGATCTAAAAAAAATACCGAAGCAGAGAAAGTCTTCCCTATGCGATTGATTATCCACCATCCAGCAAAAAAAATAATTTAAAATGTTTACGTCAGAAAGTAAAACACTCTGGCTGGCAATTTTCTTAAGCTGTCAAGAGGACATCAAGTGTCACCCATGAAGGAAAAAAAGTACCTTATTAGGTGAAAATTTCCCTTTTCTGTCTTTCAGGAAATGGAAAGGAAAATGAGGATAGTCAGTTTCTAAATGCTGCCAATGACAGGATTTAATGCTGTTCTGTTGACCAACTCATAACTGCAATTAACAGAGTTGCTTTATTTTCACTTGCTTTCTTAGTTTAAAACTTGATAGTTTTAAACACAGCTGGATGTTTGTCCACCTCAGTCAACAGGCCTGCAGAAGACCACTGCATCTCTCTGTGCACGGTAACTGTTGGCTACCCAATTAAAATAAACGGCTGAGGGAAAGAAGAAGCAACCAGTAGCAGTGCTGTTCAAGAAGCACAGAGCCTATTTAATCTGCAGCGCCTGCCTGGTTTGGTCCAGGTGTTGCTTTTGATTTTTGAACTGAACACGCTACCGAGTGCCAAGGATGTACCCGAGAGCACACACCCACCGAAGCCTCAACCGCAGCCCTCATCCCCTCGTAGCCAAACCCGCAGCGCGTACACCTGCTTTAAAAAGAAAAGTTGCTTCACCTAACACAAAGAGCTCCTCCCCAACAGCTTTCTAAGGACTAATATCAAGTGGGAGCAAACATACCTCTTCGGTATCTTTTCTCCGATTCTTCCGCCTGCTTCAAAGCGGTTTCTTCCGCTACGGTAATGTAAGCGTTAAGAAACTTGGTGCTTTTGATGAGGGAAAGGCACCTCTGGCAGAGCTCCGTCGGAGTGACACGTCCCTCCTTCAAGGCTGCCGACACCTGAAAGCGCAATCCCCCTTTCCAGGCGGCCGGGTGACAGAGCCCGCTTCGGGCCGTGAAGGGGGTAAAGCCCGGTCCCCGCGGCCACGTCGGGAAAGAGCCCGCGGGAAGGGCTCCGCCGGGCCCCGCCGCGCCTGATCCCCCGCCGCCCCGGGGAGGGGGAACGCGAGGGGATCACCGCGGCGGGGCCGCTCGGCCCGGTCACCTTGCGAGCCC
>NW_010972820.1:7215565-7286767 GCF_000737465.1 Haliaeetus leucocephalus | reverse complement strand
TGCGGGCGGGCGGGCAGCCGCCGGTCCGCGGCCTCCGCGCCTCTCCGCGGGCGCGGTGCGCCATGCCCTCCTGGGTCATAGACCGGTACGGCCGCAACGACGTGCTGCGCTTCACCAGGGACATGGTGTTCCCCACCATACACTTCCCGAACGAGGTCATCATTAAGGTTCACGCCGCAAGCCTGAACCCCATCGACCTTAGCATGAGAAGTAAGTGCCGAGCCCGAGCGGCCGGGGCCGGGCCGGCGTGATGATGGCAGGGGGTGTGCTCGGGCTGCGGCTGCCGCCTGTCCCCCGGCGACCCCCGCCGTACAGACCTCGGCAGCGGCCCGGCCCGGCCCGGCAGGCACCGGTCTCGGCAGCGTCGAGAGGGTCCCCCTTCCCCGAGGCAGGGGTTGGCCTGAGCCCTGTGGGAAACCGCCTCTCCGGAACTTATTTCTTTTTCACGTTCTTGGGGGAGAACGGTACAAAAAGCCATTGCCTTTCGGAAGGCGAGAGCGCGTGTGTGCGCGTTGCGGGGGTAAGCTTTTAATCCCAGTGACTGATCGCCGTCCTCCGCCGGCTTGCGGCTCCCCGGTCAGCTTACTTTCGTTAGTAACGTACCCGAGGTGGGGTTTATTTCGTGGCCTTCTCCCCCGTCCCCACCGTCTGGGTGGTGGTACTCGCCCTTCCCAGGAGCAGCGTTCCCCCGGGAGGTGCTGGATTCTCCTACCTCTTTGAGGTGAACGGGGCTGAAGGTCAAAGTGGCCGCAAAGTCGGCACGTGCGACCTGATCCAAACCATGTTGTTCCTTCTTCCTGAACTGGCTTCTGGGTACCTGCTGTCATCTTGCCCGGGAAGTCTGTATCTTTCTTTCACTGACCAACTCTTTGTATTTGACACGTTTTAATCAGATTTTTTCCTCGGTTTCAAGGTTCAGAACACATGGAGGAAGCTGTGGTAGTAGAAGACCTTATATTTCATGTTGAGAAGTGATCTTGCCTATCAAATCAGATTCAGTAGCACATGCAGAGATATCTGTAGGAAGCCTGCCTACAGAGCTGTAATTTGTGGTTTGGGTCTCTAATAAATTAATTAATTAAAAAAAAAAATCTTTGTGTATGGTTGTGGGTTTGATTATGGGACACTTGCTGTCTGAGGATTGCTGTTGAATGACCCGCTTGAACTGCTGGGCTGCAACTAGTATTTTGAGTCAGTGTAAAAGTATTTGGAAGAAAATACATTTTCATCCTACTTTTCAGGTGCCTGCTTTTGTGTCTGTTTCTTTTCTTTTCAGTATCAGAACACTTTCTAGCATAACAGGGCACCAAGGCAGACTTGTCCAAACACTCAAAAGGGCATACACGCCCAAACGCAAACTTTTTTTAGGCTGAGCAGAGTTATTAGATGGGTAATTCTGAGAGTTCACACCATTTAGCTGTTGCTTACTGAATAGAAGCTCAGGTTACTCATCTTAGGAGGTGTGCCTTAATATTTTTTTACAGTGATGTTCATGTTGCTTTTTACAGTACTTTATCTGAAAAGACAAATGAAAAGCTTGGAGTTCTTTTGGATTTGTAGCTACATGATGCTCTTGGAAAATGGAGCGTTTCCAGCGGACTTCATAGAATTTCTGATATTGTTATCACATACTAAATATTTTTATAATGGAGAGCCATTTCATGGACAAATAAGCCAGAATGAGGTTTACTCTTTCTTTCTAAAATCTGTGAAAGTATAAAATACTGAAGATTTTTTGCATGCTTAAGTTATAACAGAAATGAGGCACATTAGGTACAGACAATGCTTTCTGATTGGAATTGTCCAGTTTATAAATGAAAACTCATTATGGTACGTCATGGTTATTTTCATGTTTTGCAGGTGGTTATGGTGCAACCGCATTGAATATGAAGCGGGATCCCCTGAAACTCAAAACCACAGAGACTGAATTTCCACTAACACTTGGTCGAGATGTCTCTGGTGTTGTTATGGAATGCGGACTGAGTGTGTCTTATTTCAAACCTGGAGATGAGGTGATACCACCAATCTCTTTTGTTCTAAAATATATAGTTAAAATATACTGTGAGATGTTCAGCTTTTGTTTCCCTCTTAAGAAATTTTTTGGTTTTATGTTGTTGCACTCTGAATGAGAACTATCTGGCAGTAAATTCCTAGAATGCTTTCTTCCCTACTTTTTTTCTCTGAAAAACATGGTCTTTCCCAGACTTGCTTCTGCAAGTTTCCCTTCTGTTTTTTAACTTTTGATCCATTTCAGTGGTAGCAAGAGAGGGATTTATTTATTTATAAGTGCACTCTCAAGATGCTGCTTCATTTTTGACTGAAGATAGAATTCTAACAGAAAGGGATTAGTTGGTCTTTTTTCTTCAATAACTTAGGATAGGAGCTCTTGCACAACCCAAGAACCTCTTTGTGATTCCCCACATAAATACTGGTATTGTTTGCTTTCACCTTCACTAGCTGCTTTCAAATTTCAACAGTTTTAGTATAGCAAATTCTGATTCCTCCCAGCCCCATCCCCTCCAATCTGGGCTTTCCTGGCATGGAAGTAGTTCGGGTTTTTTGAAAAATTATGTCTTATACACACACAGTATGGTACAGTTTACTTACAAAGCTCTGCAGTCCTTCATTTAGTCAGTCTTGTGATTTTTTTTTGTGTGTAAAGAGTAAGCTAAACTGGTTCTGATAAGCAATAGAGAAGACATTCTGTAAATTGGAAAAAAGATTTCTTCAATGAAGAAAACTTTTCTGTGTAGGTACAGTCATGTGCAAAGTCACAAAAATTGATAGTTGCTTTCTGTTTGGTTTTAGGTGTGGGCAGCAATTCCTCCATGGAAACAGGGCACTCTGTCAGAATTTGTGGTGGCTAGTGGAAACGAGGTAAACTTTCAAAAACGTGGCTAACGGGCAAAACCCCAAAATCGTAAAGACTGGCTTTTTTTTTTTCTTTGGTGTCTAAGTAACTGTATGTTTCTTGGTGCTTGGATTGATTTAGACTCCAGCTAGTTACGAAGACAGTTGAAAATGTGGAATACATGATCTGCAGTTCAGTAAAGCCTGTGTAAATATTTCAGTGTCACATAGGATCTGCTGTGTGAGTTAGATATGATTGCTTTTATTTCAGGTGTCTTTTAAGCCAAAGTGTCTCAGTCACACAGAAGCTGCCTCCTTACCATATGTAGGTCTCACAGCCTGGTCTGCAGTTAACCAAGTTGGAGGACTGAACCAAAGTAATTGCAGTGGGAAAAGGTAAGTAAATAGTTCTGGTGCTAAAACTTAGTGTTCCATTTTTATACTGATGAGCTGCTTCTAAGACATGTCCAACAGTGATGAAGGCTGTTACACCATGACATTCACAAAGACCAGCTGGCTTGAAGGTGCTAGGTTCGATCAACACAGCTGCTGAGAGAGGCATCTTTAGAGGGAGGCTCAGATGAGGACCCTAACTGAAGTGTACCTCGTCACTTGCTGCTCACTTCCTCTATATAGTGACTATATAGAGGTAGTCCAATGTATATCTAATGCATAGGACTATATAGAGAATTTAAGGATGGTATCTCTAGGAATTTATAGGGACTTTGCCTTTCTGCCTGCTAGGACAGCTATCCAAATGTAACATCCTCTTTCTGAGTTACTTTGGCAACTCACAAAAGGCCTTCTCAGCCACAGAGGTGTGGTTCACGCAGTTCCTGCATGCGTGGGCCATTTGGAACAGACTGGTTTTCCAGCTTTTTAGAAAAAAAAGAGCAGGTGACTGGGTGTCATTTGACCTGTAGGCCAGAACTTTGATGAGGTCAGGAATGCAGAAGAGAAGAGGAAAACGTGCAAGACGAGCAGCCAAATCAAAGAGAAAAATTGGCTTTGTTTATCAACCTGTTAATCTGACAATGGCAGATGGAGGACAGAAGAGGAAAAAATGCATTGAAAGATTGGAGCAGATACCATTTTTCTCCTGATAATTGAAATTTGCTGTTACTTTGGCCTTTGGATGTTTGTGTAAATAGATAGCAAAATGTTCAGAATGGAAAGAAGGACAAAAGTAAAAATACTGGAATTGAAAAATAATCATTAAAATTACTATGCTGCACCAAAAATTTAGGTCATAAAGTAATTATTGGGCAGTAGGAGTCTAGATGCCTGACCTCCTCTTATCTTGGGCGTTACTGTTGTAATGCAACACATTGCAAAAGACACTAGATGTATTGAAATTCTTCACCCACGTCTTTAGAAGGTAATTGAGTGAGTGCTTGTTCATATGTCGTGGTAAATTTCATCATGAAAATATAAAGTAATTGCTTGTTCTAAAGATAATGTTTTGAGAAAATGAAATTGCAAAATTTAAAGCAATTTCAAAGAGATGTCATTGAAATTAACTTCTAGCTAGCGGTAAAATTCTAGATATGTTGCCTTCCTTTTTATTTTTCAGTATTTAGACTTTTTTATTATCTTAACTTTCACATGTAAATAGAATTAACCTAAAGATATGTTGATAGGCTAGCCTTGTTTAAAGTATCTTTCCAATCTTCAGGTGTTTAGATTGTTAAAAGTGAAATTCAAACTGTATTTATATCATGTCTTTACATTTAACATTTACTTTTATGTTCCAAATATTTAATTACTCTGTCAGCAAAAAACATTTTAATGTACTTATAAAGTCATTATGTTTCCCAGCTAGAAGTTTTGAACTGTAAAAACAGCAGAGAATGACTTACGTGATGGTAGATTTTTTTTTTCCCTGAGAAATTTCTTGTAGGAAAATACATAAATGGCATTGAAGGGGCTGTGTGAAAGTATATACCATGAACTTTACGTTACTCTCTCAAGGCAATAATTTCAAAAACAAGAATTTACATAATGTTTCTTAATTTCTTGAAATAATTTAATATGTTTGGTAAGAAGTTGTCTACATATGTGATTTTATGTTGGTGTTTTTTTCTCCTGTAGGTGTATGTAAATAGCTATATAGAAGGGTGTATATATACCCAAGAGTGTGTCTTATTTTGAAAGAGCAGCTGTATTGCTTCATGAAACCTACTTCACTGACACTTTATTGCAGTGTTAAGACATCTTAGAAACAGCGAGATTTTTCTATTGGTGTGTATTGTTTTCTTTGCCTCTTTAAGGTGGAAGGGTGGGCTAACCAGAAATACTCGCTAACAGTCCAACATCTGACCGTATGTTGATCTGACAGGAGTATCTACTGCATCTGCACACACTTTCACAGATTTTGTTTTTACAAGTTACCTGAAGTGTGCTTACGTTGTTCACCATGTCTCCTGCTTCACTATAACTCCAGTCATTTCTCCATAATTTTTATCCTATACCACCATAATTTATGTCAATATTCTTGCACAAGCTAAAAGTGAACATTCTTGTTATCCAGAATGTTCAGAATGACTCTGTTGTTTTGGAGTTCTCTGTGGATAAAACCTGGAGAGCTGCTTATATGTGCCAGCGTCCAGTTTTAGTAGAAAGGGGATATGCTTGTTCAACAATAGCTGTTAAATATCTTGCTTGCTGTATTCACAAAAAGCATGATAAAAACAAACCTGACAATTTGAGAAGTTCTTGAAAACGTTTATGTTAATATTAAGTAAAGGTCTTTTATGTAAATACAGTCAATATTTTATATGTTTCAGTATGCTGGGGAGAGATGCCAGATTCTGTTACTGTAAGCTATTAAACATACACTCCTGGTTTATAATGTTACAATGAAAATTTGAATAATATAATACCCCAAGAAAATATTTTTTTTTCAAAGTCTGTGTGTTACTTCATCATTTTATCTGTTAAGAAGTACAAAGTGAGTGTAGGTTGTAAAACTTCTTGATAGGGTAAATGCTCCTTGATACAGGAATAGATCTATTAGGGATATCTTCTTGGCATAATCAAATGGAATTTAATTTTATATATATAAAAAATTGATATATTTATTCAGTAACTATAATATTTTTTATTTGGCATGCAGCTGAGTCACTGAAAATTGCTAGTTGTTTATAATCTGGAGAAAATGTTAGTCCTTGATCTGTACACCCGCTCCCCACCCCCTGTGTCTTTTGCAGGGGGGGGACACAGCTGAAACAGGTCCTGGCTCCCTGATGCTAGTTTCTGACCACACCATAGTTCCAAGCAGGGCCCAGGGAGAAGGGTAAACTCCCAAATCCCACAGTATGCTCATCTGGAGAGATCTGCTGACTCTCTGATCATTCGAACCGCTAGAGCCTTGTGGGGCTTGGTGAATGCTGGCTTGAATTATGTGCCTTTGTCAGAAGGGAGCAAAGCATGGGGTATGAACGTTTGTTTTGTTCTTTTGAGAGAATTGGGTTCTCTTTGATCGCTGTTCAGGTCGAATAATTTGTTAGTTTGTTCCCTCGTGCACATGCTTGTATGTTAGTTTACTCCTGAGCTCACCTTTGCAGTGAAACGGTTAGTTTCTCCGATATGTTTTCTCCAGGCTGTGTTTTCATGAGACAATGCAAACAAAACTCTGCCTGCTTTAGCACTTTCCATGATCTGTGGTCCTTCAGTACCATCCTAACAGGTCCTGTGCCTTCAAATGCTTCCCCGCTTCCTTGTGTTGTGCAAAACAACGTGTCTTGCTGTCCTCAGTGCTGTAAAAATGCTCATCTGTTGAGCTGTGGCACATGGATCTCCTGTGCAGACAGTTTGTCTCTGAAGCGAAGAGCTTTCTTGAAGTCACAGTGTGTGGAGAGAGTTTTAATAATTAGAAGGTTTGGTAGAAAATAGCCCATGTAACATAGGAAGAAAACAAATCTGGAAAGTATTTCTACTGAAGAATCTCAAGGGCTTTTACTGAAGGGGAAAATAAAAGTCCTAGCCAAGCACCTCCTTAAAACCAAAAATGTTACTTAAATCCTTGAGCAAAATGTACGTTTCAAAACGACATCTTTCTCCAAAATTTGTAGTGGAAGAAATGCCCTTTAAGCAAGGAGTAAGATTGGAAAGGCAGTTAGACAAGGTTTTTTTGAAAGGATTTAATTGTGACTGTCCTTTGTAAGGATAAAGATGGGCTTAACCCAGTATCTTGAGTGTAGCATCCCTGAGCCTTTTCAAGTATAATAAAATATAAATATGAATGTTGCTTCAGGCATCTGTCGTTAGAAGCATGGTTCTGAGGATAAGTACTTTTTGGCAAATTTAAAAGCTGCAGGCATTGTGGTTTTGAATTCTTAATCTGAATTATGCAGCTTGGATCAGTGAAATAAGAGGGAACGGAATCTGATCAGTTACAAAAGAGGAAGCATTTTAAAATGGATACTGTGACCAAAGCCAAGTCTCTTAGGTTACTTCAAACAATTTTTGTAAACTGAGACTCCAAATTGTGTAGTACAATTTTGCACTGTAAAAAGCAATTTCCTTCAACATCCAGCACAGTGAGATTTAAAACAGGAACATCACCAGCTTCTGAAGGTACTGAAATTTTTCTGGCAAACAGAAGTTCTAAGAAACATGATGTTCCCCAATCCTATGCCAAGGCTTCATCTTGGGTCTTACTTTTGTCATAGAATTAGCAAATGGGTCCAAAGTCCAAGCACTGTTTGTAACTTCGGCAGCAAGGCTTTCTTACTAATTCACTTTCTGAAGTTCAGTTATGTAATAAAATATCCAGCTGAAATTTTTGAACAGTGATTAGGCTGCTAGCAGTAAGATTCTCACACAACTACACTTGCATTCATTTTTATGAAATTTAGTGTACCGTGTTCAGTTAAAATGAACTCTCATTTGTTAATAATTTGGTAATATATTCATTCATTTTCTTGTTTGTGTGCCAGTTTCCACAACCTGGCATTTACAGGGTCTTATTGAGATGTACTGAACTAGAAAAATTCTACTGTCTTTTTTTCTAAAGAAAAAGGCAGTTATCTTAATTTAATAGAACTTGAACTAGTTTATGGTGAGGCTACTTAATTCTATTTTTGTCTTTTAGATAAGTATTTACATAAATATTTAGATAGATAAATAAATAGATGCAATATGGGAACATTATGTTCCATATATTCTGAAGTTCCCAGTCTCCCTAAATAATGTGATAGTAAAGTACTTTTTATCTTGGATAACACCAATTTGTGTAAGATGTTGGTGAATCAGATTTTTTTTCTTTAGGAGATACAACAGTGGAGTCTGGGAGACAGAAAGACTTAACTGATTTTGTCCCAAATTAAGCAATTATGTTTGGGAAAGTGAGGACAGGGACAGGGGGTTTGGGTGATAAATGTTACTGCCTGACAGCTCCACTGCCTGGATTTAGTGGAAAGCACATATGAGGAGGTCTCTTTGGCTGTGCTGAGATAATGCTCTTGGCACAGGAAGCACGATCAGCAATGTTAAGTCACATTATTGGCTATCTGAAGAGTTAACCACTAAGTAACATTGAATGACAAATACAATCTTTTGCTTAAAATAATTTGGTGTTAGAGATGTATAAGAAGCATCAGAATACATAGTTACTATAGAGTTTATTTAAAGAACTATTTAATATATTTTAATTTTCTCTTACAGAGTATTAATATTAGGAGCTTCAGGAGGAGTTGGTACATTTGCTGTACAGGTAATATAAACCAGCATGCCCACGATGCATCTTCAAACTATTCAATATGAAAAAAAAAATAAATTAAGGGAATTGAGGGAAGGAATAGTGAAATAGCAAGCTGCTGATCAATCTGTCTGATTGATCTGATTGATATTTCCAGAAGTGAAGTATATTCAGATTTATTGCTTTCCATTTGTTACATCGTATTAGTTTAAAGTAGGAAGCAGGGCCTTTCAAAGAAAGGAGTTATGAGTGTAGGTAGTGAAAGATGGCATTTCACAGTTTAGGTGCAGGAAATCTCTAGAATTGGTGTAACTTGAAATATGTAGCCTGTTTTCATTATCTTTCAGTCAGCTCCACTCCGTAAATATGAAAAGAACTTGGTGTATGAGTAGAAAAACTGATGGAGAATGTATTGTCTACTATAAGTATTGTGGGTGGTCAAATGATATGAGAGGCACCAGGCTTTTATGTGCAGTATATGTAAAGCACAGTGGCTTAGATTAACTTTCCCTCACTGTCTTTGTCCTGCTGCCCTTTTGTCTGTCTTTATTCCAGTAGCTCTAAACTTTGGAGAGTCATCGTGCTCTGTTATTGATCCGTTAATTGTGGAACATCCTCTTTTCATGCTCTCACTTAATTGGGGGGTTTTGATTCTAACTGGTGTCATCTCATGCTGAAACATCTTTCTCTTGAGAATAGGAAAAAAATATAGAAGTTGGGTGATTGCATCACTACGTTCCATGTTACTAGACCACAAGCACAGTGGTTTTAAAGAGGCTTACAGGAGAATTTTTAGTGGTATGCTATTTGCCTGATCCATTATAAAGCAGGTGGCTAAATTAGATCAGTACAAAAGGCTGACTAGCCACTGACTAGTTGTGATTTCTACCTGATTAATCCTGAGTAAACTACATTAATTAATCCAGAATAAATGTAAAAAAGATTACTGTGAATGAAAAATGAGATTACAAGAGAGATAAATAACTAGCAAAAATCCTTTACTTTGCTATAACTTTTGGAGTAGAAGACAACCTGCCATTCTCTCTGTGGTACATCAGAGATGACTTCCTTCTTTTTTCTTGTTATTCATATTTAAGCTATTTACAGTGAGATAGATATATGAAATACTTAATGAGCAGGTAGGAATATAAAATATTTTAATTTTAAAAATTTAAAAATACTTAATGCTTGATCTGGTGACAGTTTTGTAGATTGGTAACTTGGACAATACCTCTTGGTATACATTTAGCTGGCAGATGCAGATGGCAAACTGAGTATTTTATTTGAAGCCTTATTTATCCTGAGACCTGGCATCTGTAAGTGGCATTAAAAAACCATCCTCCTTCCTCCACACCAACTCTTCCCTCCCCAAAACCTCCTTAAATATTGATAAATTCTAACCACTGTTTGTCTGTGGGATGTGTGACAAGGTATTCTGGGTTGGAACACAGTGTCCCCACTCCCTACTAAAGGTGCTCATTTATTATATAAATATAATGAGACTTTGTTAAATTTTAAACTTTGGACTTCTTTTTTTTTTATACTTGTTTTTAGCTACTGAAGGCCTGGGGTGCTGACGTGACAGCAGTTTGTTCTCATGATGCCAGCACACTGATGAAAAAGCTTGGAGCGGATAATGTGATTGATTACAGATCTGGAAATCTGGAAGAGCAACTTAAAACATTACCCTTGTACGTTTTTGTGTTGCTTAATACTGAGATGAAGGAGTTGATGGTCAGACCTTCTGCCTTTTGATTGCTTGACTCCAGTCTATCAGAACTCTCTCTTTTTGTTGTTCCCCCCCCATTTCTAAAGCGTTACTTTGTAAAGCAAATTTATTTTTGAATGCAGTTTGCCAAGTGAGTATCCCAAGCACAGATTTCATTGTAAGACTAAGCCAGTTAATTGGGCTTGTGGAGGCAAGCTCGCTTTCACATGCTTCTCTTCAATGACTGTGATTTGAACAGTTTTGTCAGCTTCCATCCAAGGATCTTGGAGCATTTACAAAGCATGAATAAATTAAAATAAGTCTCAGAAATCCTTTGTGAGGTTAGTAAATAGTAAAATTGATCTTCTAGAGGGAACGACTATGTCATGAAGCAGTTAAGTGACTTGCCTGAAGGTCTTTAGCCACTGTGCAACTCAACTGGGAGTAAATTTCTCTTCTGTAATGTTGGGTACAGTTTCCTCTGATAAACAATCACACTTATCTTGTCACAGCAGTTATGTTTAAACTAGCATGGGGGTTTTCTCTAGAAATGAAGTCCTTTTTGCTTTTGTAGTCTTTCCAACTGTTTAAACTTAGTCTGCTGTGACTTGTATTTGAACATGATAATTACACTGCTCTTTTTAACTAGATTGAGTTAACTTTATGGGAAGGAAAATAGAAGCCGTTCAGTCTATGAAAGAATCTTACTGATAACTGTGCTAAGAAGGCATGTGCCCTTTAACTATGGTGTGATTGTCAGCAGGCCTGAGGTCAACTGTGAGGGTACCGGCACTGTCTGTATGGGCAGGACATGCAGCAGCTAACTTCACAGTTTGCAAGCAGTGCTAAATTTGCCTTTGTGCAATTCAGCATCTTAAATGCTAAACACCCATTCTGGCAAGTGACCCTTTTTAGGAGATACCACCAGCACTGTCCTAGGGTGCAGTTTTACAGTACAGCTAAGCTGATCAGTCAGGTATACTGAGAGGGATGTTCCTACTTCCCTTCCCTTTTCAGTTGTACTCACGTAGACCCCATAGTGAGCTAGTTTTTCCTGGAGCATTAGTTTTCATAATTTTAATTTCTCTTGTAGGCAGCTAACTGTTAGGTCAACTGAGCTTTAACATGAAATCACATCCTTGGAAGACAGGCAGGAAAACTGTCTTTCCAGAGATAAGAACTTTTCTATTTAATTTGCATAAAGTATTTTTCGTCTTATTTGTAGGTTATTTAGATTAGATGTATGTGTATATGCATATCTGTTGCAATCTGGAGAATGCTGGAAATTTACAGATGAAAATGAGAATGAGCTGTGCATCTAACAGAATAGGTGGATAGCTCCCTGTTGCCTGTTCAGCCTTTACAGGCTGACATGCTGGGATAATGAGAAGGAACGCTGAAACTGTGGCTTGTTGCCAGAGGCTGCATATTCCATGGGGGGAAGGTTTTAGACCCTTTGCATTGTTAGGTTCTACGTTGAATAGGTAGATGTGAAGAAAAGAGCTGTCAGTAGAGGTAAAATGGCTCCAAAACAAATAAGGAGGTCACAAAAGACTTTTAGAAGTAAAGCTGAGAATTGGCTCACGGAAAAGATGTGAAGAGATAAGGGTTAGCAGAATAATTTGTTTACGTATAATTTGTTTATGTAACTTTGGCCACTGGAACTGACTTTCACGTGAGTACAGCATGTACAGATGTTCCTACTCAGGGTGTGAGTCCAGACTAGTTTTTACATGCACATACCATATTTTTCAATGCTAGGACCAGACCTACTGGAACACCAGTAGTCTCAGTGGGAACGCTGAAGAGATAGAGCTCTAGAAGGCTTTAAGCAAGTAGAGAATGTAGTTGTGCATCTAAGAGTCTGCTTTTTGGAGTTTTAAGTGCAGTTTAAGTTACCTAAATAGCCTGTGTCTGCTCTGCAGTGAGTGGGCAAGAACCTGTAAACTTAACTCCCATTGTACAGTAAAGCTGGGATTTAGCTGAAGTCTTGGGGACTTTCTTGCCACTGTCTTGCAGGCATATTATTTTACTGCATTGTAGTGACATGTAAAAATGTAAACTATAGCCAATTTCTGATATGAATTAGCTTAATTATGATGAAAGTATTTTTCCCATGTTGTGATTTTAAACCTGTTCTTTGCATGTCTGCAGATTTGATTTCATCCTAGATAATGTTGGTGGATCCACTGAGAAGTGGGCTCTAGATCTCCTGAAGAAATGGTCAGGAGCAACGTATGTTACCTTAGTGACACCTTTCCTGATCAATATGGACAAACTTGGAGTGGCTGATGGCATGTTACAAACAGGAGTCACCGTTGGTTCCAAAACTGTAAAGGTATTTGACAAAATCCTATATACTTTAATATTATGTAGTACTCTAGTGGCTTCCTTTGTGGTTTGGATGCTAGTCATGTGGCTCATCTAGAGGCATCTGTTGTATTTTCCTCTTAGATCATTAAGTATACTTCATATGCATTTTTATTCTTTCCTTCTTTCTTGCACTTGAAAAAAAAATATGTTGGGGTGGTGCTGATTGATGTATGTGGTAGTTTGGGGTGCTTTGAAGTTTTGATTCCTTATTGTGCTTTTCATTGTGGCCTTTTCCATGTGGCCTCCCTACTGAGTCCTGCTGACAGCTAGTGTTTCATAGTAAACAGAGCAAATCCCTGCCTCATTGAAGTGAGGGTAATTTTGCTACTTGCTTTAGGCTGGTCAGGCTTTCTCTCAAAACATTGTTCCATGACTGATTCTCTTCATCCTATTCCAGCACCAGAGAGTAATAAAAGTGGTTGAGGGTGGCTAGAAAGTCTTTCATCTCTTTCATGTTCATGTGTCTGGATGGTGATACTGATTTTTCTAGTTTTCTTAAGTGGATCTTAAAACATTCTGCCAGTGGCCCCATCAGTGAGGCTTTTTAGAACTTTTCTCTTTCTTCTCTCGACATGTGTACTTGCTCTCCAAATGAATGCTTTTCAAGCAGTTGCTATGGTATTCCTGTGATGGCACGGTTGAATGAGATTCTAAGTCCTGCATCAATACTTTCAAAGGAAAGCTCAAAACCAAAATGAAAAGGCTGGGAAGAAATAATGTAATATTATTTCTCAGTGTTCATGTTTCCATGATGGGGAACATTGTATGCCATGTATTAAAAATTGCCTCTCTCTGGCAGATAATGGCTCCTACTCCTGTAATGACTTACTCAGAGGAGGTGCTCTTGACTTGTGCTTGTGAGATCTTCCCAAAATGGTTTTTGTGTGAGCTGCCATCCGTCATTGGACGGTGATGACATTGGCAGATGTGATGGGGGAAAATTTAATCACTGACACTAAGGTGGAAGTTTCTAAATGTCACATTGCTGAGTTTATTTCACCCCCATACAGCACCATTTCTCTCTTATGTAACAAATAATGCTGTTTCTAGCTGCAGAGACAAGGTGGTTGTTTTTCTCAACTAGCTGACTTGTGCAATTGGACACAAAATTCACCCTGATCCTATTGTGGTAATACAACATCCTCGTCTGTACATTTAATCCACATGCTTAGGTGACTTTTTTTCAGACACTAGCATATAATTTCCATGTCTTTTCCTTAAGTTACTTCTTTAGTGCTTCTGTCATTAATTTTAGTTCCTGTTTTCAGTTTCCTCTCATGACTTTTTAATATATTTGTGATCTTTCTTGCAGCATCTCTTTAAAGGAGTCCATTATCGGTGGGCATTTTTTATGCCAAGTGGCCGAAGTTTGGATGAAATAGCAGAACTAGTTGATTCTGGAAAGGTATGTCAGTAATGGTTATTTGGGTATTTGTGCTGAAAAAGGTGCTGCTTTGACTCGAAAATGCTGTAGTTTACAATTAGGGAATAAAATGTTACGAGAGTAACAGTGAGGAAACCTAATTAAGAATTGACTTGCTCCAGTTTCTAACTTCTGCCTTTTGCATGGAATTTAGGAGTTCATAATCCTTAAGACTGTTCTGCCTTCTCCCTCTCCACCCTACCTGTTTTTAAAAACACAAAGCTTACTAAGTTATGAGGAAAGAATGTCCAGTGATTGTTTATTTTTGCCAGCGGGAATCATTTAGCATGAACTCTGGTGTTGAAAATTACATATTTTAAGAGGCCTCATTTGGTTCATTTGGTCAGAATGAACATGACTGTGTGTATCTGCATATGCAAAATTGCTTAGCCTGGATGATCAGGAGTCCTGCCCATGATGTGCACAGAACTAGAATATTCAGGTTATTGCAGGTCATAGATGATCTGCATTGGCAGACTGGTGACAAGAATCTTGTGTTTCATTGTTTCAGTGCTTCAGAGTATAATGTTTGTGCTAATTCAGCTCAGTGACTTGGAATATCGTGAGCATTCATAAGCTTTCGAGGAATCTCTTAGTGGACTTGGAGGAAAGGCATGAAGTGGCAGATAGACTACTGCTTTTCTGATCTTTTCAGGTTTATGAGCTTGTTACAAAATGTGTGTTGAGAGTGAGCAGTTGATTGCCTGTTTATTGGATTGTGTGGTGCTGTAGGTTCTGGCAATGTCCTCTTTTGGATAATTTCATGTTGCCAGAATTCCCACAGTAGAGAATATGGACAACTGCTGTTAATCTTTCTATGTGGTACCTAAGCAGAAGAGGAAGTAGAGTCTGCCATGACTGCTGGTAATTCCAGTATGTGAACTGTCAGACCATCTTGTGGTCAAAATTTGTGCATATGAGTGAAGTTTAGATCTCAAACTTTGAGTGTTGATCTCCTTTTTTGCTATGCTTTATGTTCTGGAGTTTGGCGAAGAGTAAATAAATTGCTGTTGTACTTAAGGCCTGATTACTTCTATTCGCCACTTCAGTGCTGCTGATCAGAATAAAAATCTTCCTGAATTCAGCCACTCCTATTCCTGTGTTATGACCAGTGTGCTGCTGACACAGCCAGTGGAAAGTCTGTGTTTCCTAGAAAGTTACCTACTCATAAACAGAGGCTGCAGCAGCAAATAAGCTGTGGTGAAGTGTGTTCCTGGCTACAGCTTTGCACCACCCTGCTTTGCATTATGTCCAGTGCTGTAGGCATTATCCCATGGTCAAGAAAGAAACCCTAGAAGATGCTTCTCATCCTGTGATTGCATCCAATCACACTACTAAATTATAATCATCTAAGAAACAGAAATGTCCTTGTCTTTGTTCTTACCATTTGTCCTGATTCTTGGCCAGTCACAACTTGTTTTGTGCTCTGCTCCTACCTTGTATGCAAAACAAATGCAGAATATGCCCATGAAAGCCTCTTGGGAAACACCTGTTTATGCAACAGAGATGAGGCTTAATCGGTGTTCTCTGCCTAATAATCTGGACAGGTGAATTGTAATGCCATTTAAAATGTACGTCGTACATATATGAATGTCTTGATGTACTTTTTGTTGTAAGATGATCATGAGGACAAAGATGTTTGCTTGGTCTTTTATTCTCTGTGCAAAAACAGGTCATAATGTCAGACCGTTTATCTGCATAGTCATTATTCTAGCAGCATTTTACTCTATTTTGTAAAATGTTGTAAACACCTGTGCTATCATCAGTATTTTATAAGACCCAGATGTGTTCCATCTAGACATGTTAGTAAGACTATGACCTTTATTGTCTAGACACAAGAGTTCTCTTAAGTGGGCAGATCATCCATTCAGAAGAGTAGGTATTTTAAAAAAAGGCAGTAAAGAATTACTGGAGGAAGTCTACCATAATTTCCTATAACTAAGTGAAAAGAAATGTTTATGTTTGAATAGGAGAGAATAAATGAGAAGTAAAAAAACCACCACAAAGCAATAAAAGTGTAGCAAGAAGACTTGGGGAAGCCAGCAAAGTGAGCTCATGTAGTTGAACTTCTTAGTTCTGAGTGAATACAGTTTTGAGTAATGCAGATTTAGTTATTTTGAAATTTCAGTGAATCCTCTTTTCTGTTACATACATCTTAATTTTGAGATTGTATGAAGTGTGAATAGGAGAGCAATTGGAGAGCTCCTGAAAATGAGAGGCTTTTTTCAGGAAAGTATATATCATGAGGCGGGATTTAAATGAAGGAAATTAAAAAGAGCTGATGGTTTAAAGGGATGATGTTACAGTAAGTGAAGCTTTGAAGAGCATACCCCTGAAGCAGTTACAGATCACATTGATTTGTCAGTGTTTTTTCCTTTAGTCCTTTTGCACCAACACAGATTTTTAGTTCTGATGAGTTCATCATCTTCCTTTGTGAAAGCAAAAGGATTCTCAATCCTTTAGTGAGTGAAGAATAAGCAAAAAAGGCATTTTGTTTAAAGATACTTGTTTTTCACACGGATGATCTTTGCTGCAAGGAATAGAGATTTGCAGAACGTCAGCTATGAGGAGGGGTTCTTTCAACAGCCTTTTATAATGGGGAGGAGAAGGAGAGGAATTGATGAGCTGGTAGTGCAAGGAAGGAGAATAATTTTCCTTTTGTAATTTACCTGCACGGCAGCTCACTTCTGGGGATTGTAAAACCAGTTTCAGTTTATGAGCTGCTTTCTCTGCCTTGCAGCCACACATCTTGCAAAGAGGCTATTGTGAGACTGAGGGGCTGGGAGGCTGCTGCAACAGTAGTGGGCATGGAGGAAAAACAATTATTTCCTTGCCAAACTTTGAGATACTGGCTACTTTCTAAACTGCTTAGAAGTCCCTGTTGTGGGTAGAACTCTGCTAGTTAATTATGAGCCAGTATGGACTGGCTTAACGCGGGCTCCACCAAATGAGTTGATGATGTGTATGTCAGAAGCTGGGGATCCCTTTCCATGGCAGAATGTTTCTGGTGAATTACAAGGTTCTCATCTAAAGAGAACTGAACTCAATAGAGCCTTTAGTTCAGGACACAGATCTGCTGGCACACGGTTCGCTGAAGCATTGTCACTGATCTCTGCTGCCAGCATCATCTCCGAAAAGCTTGTTAGGAATTAGTTTGATGTATTTGTGGTCAGTGTTGCGCATTTAACATTGACAGTCTTGGGTTTTGCTGCTTGCTTAAGTTTTCCCTCTTTTCTATGGATGTGCCATTTAGTCCTTGGTGAAAATATATAACTACGTAAGCTTATAGAAAGCCTCTAACTTATAATTGAGCACTTTGCCTTTTATAAAGCCTGATGGAGGAAGGCAGGCTCAAAAGACTCCTTAGTGTTGTATGGGGGAGCACTAAGTATGTTGTATGTTCCTGCTGGACCATGATAGGACGTGGGTTAACGTGGAGCCCTACAGAAATTTTAAATTTTCATTTTAATTTTAATGCAATGCCATTTAAATGCAGTGCAGGGGTGTATGTGCAGTATTTCTGGTGACTTAATACTCTTTCCTTCAGAGCAGAGTTGCATCAGATGGGCTGATGGGTGAAAGTTGATTTTGCAGAAGGAAGGCTAAAGGACAAGTAGAGTTTCCAATCATGAAATGAATAGATCATTCTCTGTGTTGTTTGCTTTCTAGATAAATGTTACAGCACAGGCAGACATAAGAAAAAGCAACTGCATGCCTATATTAATGTAATTTGTGTGTAGTGTTGGTTATACATTTTGCTGAAGACACTGGATGCTTTGGACTTAGCACTGGCTGTTGTGGTTTGGAGGACAGGATGCTGACTGTTCTTTGGCCCTGCTGCTGTCTTCCTGAGCAATGCTGTACAAATCACCTAGCCTTTTGCTACCATAATTTCTCTAACTACTAATGAGGGCTAATGCCCTTTATCCACCTTTGGTGATTTGCTCTGAGATACCCTGTTAATAAGTGGAATTCACTTGTTTTGTATTGCTAGTCTTTGCTACCCAGGAAGTAAATGACACAAATGGATGTGGTCATCCACTTTGATGTTACTTGGGTTTTGGGTTGTTTGGATGGCCATGAAGATGGCTTACATTCCTCCTGCTAGCATTACATAGGTTATCACAGCTTCTTGACTCTCTATTGTAACGGTGTGTATTGATCTGCTTCCAATTCATCTTGTTACAGTTCTGCAAGTAACTTTTTCCCCTGGCCCTTATTGCACGATTGTTGCAGACTTCTCTCATCTATATGAATACCAAACAGCTAATGTAACATATGGAGTTCTTGAACGTTCTCCAAATCTGGCATCTCTAGATGTGGCCTTCTCTGCAGTAATTCCAGTCTTTGTTTTTATGGCTGTGCTAAGGTATCTTAAGGTACCCGAGGTGACTTGCCCTTGGGTGGTGCCTGCTTGACGGTCTCCATCTGAAAAAGGACACTAGGGTAGCAATTTTCTACTTAAATGTCTAAATTGACTAGAGATCAGTTCTTCTCCGCACTTTCTTTAGTCACTCACACTCGTTCCAATGACCATCTTTCTCCATGCTAAATTGCAAAGCTTGCACTTTTTTTTTTTTTTTTTAAAATGTTGTGTTTTCTTGTTGCAGTGCTTGTGCTTGCCAGGTTGGTTTGCTAGAGCCCAGAGGTGTTGATCAAGGAGAGGTTGCCAAAAGCTCTGCTCAGTCCTTCCTGTTCCAAAATGAACCTCTATCTGCATTTTGTCGTGGCCACCAAAAAAACCACTGTGATTTTTATTAAAACACATCTGCTCTTCCTCTTCCAGGACATGGTAGCTTGCTTATGCTCTTTATGAAAGTGCTGTGTAATTACATCATAAAGTGTCTGTGAAGAAGACTAATGGAAATTTTGCATACTGTGGAGAGATAGGGTTTGAATATGTAAATTCACATGAACCACAATAAGGTCTGGAAAAATTTCATCATATACCAGGTATTTAATCAAATGTGTTGCCTCAGCCTGATGTAATTGCATATTCTGTAGAAAGGCAGTCCTAGTGTTCTGAGCTCTAGTCCCCTAGTGTAGGAGGGAATTATGTCCAGCACAGCAGTGAAATGTGGGGTCAACAAGACAGCTCTTGTCTGTTGTGAGTTTAATTTGCTGAGACCTGGGGAGATGCAGGTCACACAGGACTATTCTTCTAATATATATAAAATATGTATAATATGCTTTCATATATAAATATATATATACTCATATATATATATATCTGTACTAAAGTTTGTCCTGTCTTAATTATATGGTAGCGTTGCCCCGGGTTGCTTTAATTACCAGCATAAGTATCAGGACAGCTACCATGAACGTTACTGCTAGGGGATTCTAGAAAAGAGAGTTGCTCTTTCCTTTAGTTAATAGTTTTTCAGCATGGTTCAGTAGGTAACTAAACCCAGGATCATCCTCGTTTCTACTGATTTAAGCTTGGGCTAGGCTGGCATACACTACAATTCTGGGCTTGTTCCAGTTTCTTTCTGCTCTTCATTGCGTTCTGTAGAAGCTGTTCTGCCAGGGCCAATTAATGAACTAGAGGTTTTTTAAGCCTCTTCTACACTCGGAACCATACCCTGATAGCCTGCTTAACTGGGGTTTATCTTCTAGCATTTTAGTAATTGTAGATGATACTCGAGTTCCTGTGGGCTGGTGTTAGAGGCTTGATATGAAAGAATGTACCTTGGCTTGAAAAACAAACAAAACCTGGGAATACAGTTGTTGGTAAGGTGACTGTGGGAGTAGACCCCAGGACACATGCCTTCCATTGCCATGTCTTAACCACTGCAACCACCATTCTTTTTATGGGTGTATGAGGCTGGATCGTTGGATCATTTTTACTTCTGTTAGGCATTTGGGACAGAAATATCATGCACCTGATGTCCTTTAATGTGCTCTTGGATGAAAGTGCATATTCTCTGAAATACAAGTTAACCAAAACCATAGTACTGCATAGCTGCAAAGCTACCCATACAATGTGTGACCAGAGCCAGCTGTTCCAGAAAGTAAGAACTTCAATCTTTGTCCTCAGTGAGGGTTGACCCTAGAACCCGATGTTAGCAGGCAGTATGAAGCTCAGCGTACATTGTTGCATGCCATTTTAAGGGGAAGCGAGGATGAAGAAAGGGGTGGGATTAAGACCTAAAGAACATGGAACTTGAGTACAGCAGAGAGGAGTTGTTCAGCTAAAGGGAAGAAGTGACAGAAACAGCAGTGTCCCAAACCAGCATTTTTTCCATGAGATGACAATAAAGTACTGAATGGATAACTAAATGTTTAGTTACAGGACAGGGACCGTTCTTGTTGACAATCTAATGATTCTTGTTGACATTGAAGGGAGACTCACTGAAGGCCAAAGGGGAGCATCAAGCCTTGCATTTGTACATTTGTGCCCCTACACCGCATTTGGGCATGGCGGTTATTTCTCGAGGAAGACAGCCTTTATCTTCTAACTCAGCTAGCCAAAATGGCGAGCAGGTCTTTTCCATTACAGCAAGCCCGTGTGAGGATTTTGATGCCTGGTGGAGCACATCACAGCTCCTGCTCCGTGCACACCCACGTGTCTTTTCCAAAGCGTGCACACAAGTCATGAGAGACTCATGGCTACTGACGGAGGCGTCAGTCGGGTATGTATGTGCACTGGGAGGCGGGCACTCAGCAAAGCAAGGTTGCCCTGCAGTTCTGACTCTGCCATCCTTTACAAACCTGGGGGAGAGCCAATGCACTGTCATTGCCCTTGGAGTGAGGCGACTTTTTTTCTTTTCCGCTTTGAACCAGGCTTGCTCTGAGTGCCTCAGAGGTTCGTTCAGCTCTGTCTGGAGAATTTCAAGGCTCTAGCTCTCCCTCCAGCGGCAGGAAGCAGCTCCACACTCTCTGGAGTGACTTGTTGCTAATATGAGGGTCAAAACCGTCTTCATTCCCTTCATGTTCTCGCTTGTCCTCTCCTGATAAATTCAGACTGTGTCCTTGCTACCACAGAAATGGGGACCTCCGAGGGTGGGCTTGAATTTGCCATTAGTGGGAGCATGTTCCTGCTGGCCAGTCAACTCCTGCCAGTGCCTGTTCACTGCCTGCTGCGTTCAGAGCTGGACTGGCTGGGATACCACTTCTGTGCTCTGTGTAGGATAGCCTTAATCAGCATCAGCAATTACTCTTTCTATTTTTCCAAACACATGAGTTCATTTCAAGAGACCTGAGATTCATTTCTATAGTATGTACTGCATTGGAGAGAATGAAGAGGAAGAAAATACTTTTCAGGCCCAATCTGTTTTCAGATAAACATTTCAATGCGTGTGTGTGTAATCCTTTCTCTCCCAGACTTTAGTTTAATCCCTTTTCCCTGAACAAATAGGTGTCCTCTGGCAAGGAACTGATGTGTGGCTGTAAATAGGCCGTGTTTTTATTATCCAGTTAATCTCCATTTATTATTACACATTCAACAAACAGCAGACGCTCCCCTACTTGTTTGTCTGTTCACAGGAAGAAATTTTATCTTAGTCAGTGGATTATGGTAAAGGCTGAGTGAATCACTGTGCTGCAACACGGTCAGCCCTTTCAGGGTTATTCAAACAATGGGGCTGACCAGCCAGCCAGATAAAATGTTTAATGCTCTAGATTGTCAAGATCATCAATTTAGTATTCATGTCTCTCTATAGCACTGCCTAAAGCCGGCGTTTAAATGGAGCTAGAGGTTACATCAATGTAGCAGATGGGCTTTGAGTGTGTGGTGGCTGCAACACACACTGTGTTTTGAACTGTGAGGTTGAATTCAGGGTTCCTCTGAATCCCTGTGTCACCAGTTTTCAAACGCGATGCTTTTAACTTTACCTAATAGGCTCAGGACCTAACATACCTAATTCTGTCAGGGTTATAAGCTGCAGCCTACAATAAACAACTGCAGGTAGCAGAACATTGAAGTGTCTTGTACATTTTTTCTCAGTTGCTGCACGTGTCTGAAATGAACTTCTGCCTTTCCCTGGAATCCCTTGTGCTGCTGCACTACTTTATTCCCTGAATATTTTTCCCCTCCTCACAGCCTCTTGTGCTGCTATGGTCATCTGTGTGCATGCTCCAGCAGGCTGAGTTTCTGTATTATTTTTTTTGTAATGGAAGCACAGCTTTGTATGTAACTGCCATTAATAATAAGTACTTGTACAAGTGCTGCACTTGTGCTTGGTTTAACAAGGTTACCGAGTTGGTTCTTCCCAAGCTTCTGCTATGAAAGCAAGGGTTGGTCTTCCTCAAAGCAGTCACTACTGATCAGCAGCATTTTCCTCCTACTGATAGTTACAGCTGCTGCAGTTTACTCGGATGCTCAGTTTACCCAAAGCCATTGTCTCATTCAGTGTTTTTGCTGCCCTGGCTCCATGTCCCTGACTTTGCTGATGCCTGAGATGACATTTCCGTTCCGTGCTGGATGCTGACCAAACATGACTTTGTCTTGAACTTGATGGGTCATGCCCCACTTTTCTTCCCCAGTTGAGCAGCAGAAAGTGCTATATGGTATCTTTGTGGCTCCCCTCTGTGTGTTACTACTCTCTTTGCTAGAGGTTTGTTTACAGAGATTGTCCTGGCAGAACATGGGGAAGACCTGCAGCATGGCAAGTTTGAGGCACTTTGTGAATATATTTGCACAGTTGCACTCATCGTGATTTGGCTGCTAATCCTGACGTTTTCTTTGGAGGGGGTTCACTCGCTCCTACTTTTTTGCCATGTAAAGTTCCACACTACTGCTAAGTTTGCCGTGACAAAATAAAAAGGATAATCTAGTGACAACATTAGGAGATAGTCGCATAATAGTTAGATTGATGTCTTGGATTACTGTTATCATAGAAGCAAAAACACTAGTTATTTTAGTGCAAGGAATGGACTTCAATGTAAGGTACTGGGTATGAATAAAGAGAAAATTAAGAAGTTGAGAAGAGGACCTACATGAGCACGGACAACTACCAGATTGCATTTGTTGTGCTGTTGGGTAGGGTGCTGAGTGGTCAGTTCTGCTTGGAAAATGCGTGCATATGAAAACCTTTCTTTGGTAGTGCTGCACGTTCACCTCCTAACCAATATGTCTGAATACATATCCTTTGCCTTCTGGTACAAGCAAGCAAGCCTTTGGCTGGCAAATTGTTTGTGTCCTTAGCTGTTGTACTCCTTTTCTGTTTAGTGAGATGCATGTCCTACCAGGAGAGGGCAGTTACCAGTTCTGGAGTACTCAACAAGATATTGTGTGCACTAGTAGCAGCTATGAGGAAAAAGCCTGAAGATATTTTTTTTCATTGACACAAATAACAAAGATCTTTGTCTAGCACAGTAAATAGGGTGTTTGGATCTTTGTTACTTCAAATCTTCATTACTGCAAGAGCTACCTGCAGATTCCTCTACTGTTAGTTTTCCTCTGATAAGAGGATTAGGATCAGTTCATCAATGCAAGAACATTGGGCTGGTGTTAGGGGATCCAAGGTAAGAGACCAACCTCAGGGTAGGGAGGATCTTTGGGAAGAGGTGTGGGAGGTACTTTTGTACACAGATCTTATTTTGGCCTTTGGAAGGCTGACTCAGAACTCGATTATAGAAAAAGTCTCTTCCCTTGGACCAGCAGTGACAAGCAATTTCCAGAACCAGCTGGGATTTCTTCTGCCTCTGTCAGTACACTATGCTGTCTAAAGAAAATGCTCATAGGGTTTTCAGGCTCCTTAGTTAATAGTGGGGACAGCGAATAGGGTAGTTTCACCTTCATTATTAGAAATGAGTCTGAAACAATCCAGAAGGCTACTCTACAAAATTAATGCCAAAAATAGCAGCCAATGTAAGCTGGGCTTAATGATGTATGCCTGTTGGAATACATAGTGGCTGAGTTTTCAAGTGTATCTAAATGATTCAGCAACAAATGTTTGTGGACTTTTTTTTTTTTGTACTTCATTTGTGGCCAAGTCTTTTAAGGGTACTGAGGCATGTACTGATGCAGATAGGCACTAGATTAATAGGTATCTTTAAAATATCTGACCTTTTGAAAATTCTTGGGTTTAATAAGAAAACCAGTAGAGAAATACAAGAAAAAAAAAAAGTTCTTCCTTTTCCTCAGTGTATCATCGTGGACAACAAGAAGTTGAACCACACTGTCAGCTTTTAAATGTGACTTTATTGTTAAGAGTCCCAGGTGAGGGCTCCAAACTGTGCTAGTGAAGATGTTTCAAAACTTGGGCAAAGAGCAGCAGAAAACCTTCTTGCATGCATAGGGGTCCCTGAAAAAGTTAAAAGCTAGTGACTACGTTATTTGGCAACTTCTGTCCTCAATACTGTAAAGAAACCTCCCCCCTTTCTTCATACAGTTTTGAAGTGTGAAGGTGATACATTATTTTATTTCTAATATAGTGACACTTTTTTTTTATTCTGTAGATTCAACCAGTTATTGATCAAGTCTTCTCTTTTTCTGAAGTTCCAAAGGCCTTTCTGAAATTGGAAGGAGGACATGCACGTGGAAAAACAGTGATCGATGTAATTGGTAAAAAATAAAGTATCTCTAATCATTATTCTGCCCGCAGTCAGTCCTTTACTAGTAAATTACACTTGAACATGAATTGGTATGTAGCAACTGTTTCTTCTTTAAAAGCTCACAGAGGACACGTAATTTAAAAAAAAAAAAAAAAAAAGTCTTGTTTTAGAAAAGCCTCTTTGATTCCTTCATACTCTGCCTGTTAATAACTGTTAATACGCAGACAAGAAATACTAATGCCCCTTAGGTATTTCTACATGAAAACCATGTTAAGAATGTAGTTGTGACTTTCGCAGAACGCCCTTCACTCTCGGGATAAGAGGAACAGCCGGCAGCATTTTCAGTTTGTAGATCTTGGAGCTTTTATTTTCCAGATGTTTTAGCCAAGTCCTGAAATGGTGAGGCACGCTTTTATCTAATTGTCCATATGAAACTTGTGCTGTCCTTTTTTTCCTTGGCCTTTCCTAGTTCTCTTCACCTTTATTAATATATGTTATTACTCAATCTAGTTCGTTCTCAGAACCTGTAAACTTTTCCTGTATTAAGTGCTCACATTGCTGTCTCAAGACTGGTACTTTAATCTTGATATGGCAAATCTCTCATAGCATAACTAATCCAAGTAGAAGCATGGAACAAAATCAATCTGTAACTAATAATTATTCTAATTGCCTAACTCCTGGCACAGATTCAGCTGACTACAGTGTTTATGCAGGTAGGCTAGACACAGTTTTTGTCAGTAATCAAGAGACCATGTTTGTGCCATGCCCCCTGTCACTGCTAGTGGGGATGAAGTGCTTGAGGGGGTATGTGTCTGTTTTTAAACTTACCATTTTGCTGGAGATGGGCTATGGCGTGACTTCCCCTGCAATTACACAGGTGGATTGAAGGAAAGTGGTAACCTCTTAATTCAGAGCTGCACATTTACTGTGGTGCAGCTACAGTGATGGAAAAACCACGTCATGCAGTGCTTCCACCAGGGGACAGAAGCAGCAGCCTTGTGAACTGTGGCCACATGTACAAATGCACTGAACACATGCTTGTACAGGAGAAGCATCCATTCCTCAGAGCCTGCAGCTATTCCACACCACGTATTCATTCCTCATTAACTAGCTGTTGCAGAGAATTATGGACAGAGAAGGGCACAAGACAGGAGGCAAAACTAACCGTAAAATGTCAGCTTTCTACCTTTAAAAATAATTTCAATAAAAAGTTACCTAACTTAAATTTATTTGTAAAATGCTATATTATATATAGCAAGAGCACACATCACTATGACAAAATACCACTGTTTGGAACCAATAACACATTTTCTATGAAGAACTATAAGCAGCACATTTCAGAGCAACAAAACTTCAGTATGTCTGTACAAAAGGAGGAAAATTAGTAAGGCACTTCCTCTAGGGTGGTAACAATAAAAGCACCAGTATCCTTTGAGGCAATACAATAGTAATGAAAATGTTAAACAGACTTACTATGCAAGACAAAGGCCTGGATGCTCCTAGGAGCAGCTTGTAATAACACTGGTCTAAGCCAGAACAAAATACAGCAGCATAGTACAAGACTTTGTATTTTACCTTTTTGCCAACGTTATTAAGGAAAACTAACAAAACCAGGTTAAGAGCAGGGCAAAAGAAGAACCTCCTGCAGTCAGTAGTATGTCTTACTTGTCACGAGCTCTTCACTAAACCAGTAACACTTACTTTGAATGGGCACAGCCCTTGTGACTGGGCATGTATCCAGGCTTGGCTATGCCTCTTACTAGAGCAGCGTGACGCTTCTGCCCAGCAGCAACCGAGAGCCAGCAGCCCACCGTGGACGTTGCTGTCCAACATCACCAGAAATACTTGGGAGTCTGGCATTCTCCACGGTAAGCCCAACAGGGAGTGGCTGAAAAACTTAGTAACCACAATGCTTAGGTGCTGTTGCAGTCATCTTTAGTGATGCTTTCCCTAAGAATTCTTGTTTCCTACGTGATTTTGGAGTTCAGGAAGACTATACTTACTGGAACTGTTTTATAAGGTAAAAATCTGACTTGGCAAATAAGTAAAATACCCATAACTCAAAAAGTTAGGCAGCCTAGAAAATGGGCAAGTTCTTCACATTCCGATGCATCCTTTTGCCAGCCCTCTTTTTCTAACAAACTTCTACTAATTTACATCGTCTCTACATGAGAAAAATCTAGAATTTTTTCTTAATTTAGGACTTGCTGTATTAGCATACTAACTATATTTGCAGCCACATGTTAAAAAACTCTTTGGATGTGCTGTGTGCTAGCAGTCTTTAAACTTTCAGTAAACATAAGTTTGTTCCAGTGAAACAAATATATTAATTTCCAGTAGTGAATATTTCTCTATACTACAGCCCATAGGTCCAAGTTGCTATACTCACATACACACTATAATCCTGTCCTTTATAAAATAAGCTTTAGTTATTTTTTTAGCCCTTCTCTCAGTTAAAAAAAAACCTTTTAAAAATAATTTTAAATTACGCTTATTGATTATTCTGGATTAACTATTCACTGACACAACAGTAACTCCATGGGGTCTCTCTCACCTTTAGTTCTTCCACTCTAGCCCAAGGTATACTACCACTCTCTATATCACATTAAGTTGTGATGATTTAAAAAAAAAAAAAAAAAAAAAAAAAAAGGTTGAGAGATACTCAAGCTTTTATAGGGATAACAATCTTAGAGAGGTAAAATTCTGTTGCTTGTTCTTTTTAAAATTGCAAAGAAAAGACAAAGCTGTCATTGTTGATCCTGTATCCTTCAGAGATGGCAGTACCAATTCTAGTGTCGGGAATAGTGGCTAATTCAAACGTCATCTTTGCTTGTTTGGCTTTATACAACTAGTGGTTCCCAACACTGCGTTAACTTTTCTGCGTTGACTGTGTTGACAACAACATGGTCACGATCATATTGTGCGCCCCCTGTAAAGAAAAATTTCAAAGAGTGTAGATTATCTTGGAAATAAGAGACATGTACTCTAGGTTTCAGGGCAAATCCAGTAAGTGCTGGTGTAGACAGTTTCTCTTCTCCCCAAGGCATTGAAAAGACAAACTCATTTTCATCACTGCCTGCTTTTGGAATTAATTTTGAAACAAGGGAGTCTGCCTGCTCCTCTCCACCCCTTCAGTAATTCAGTACCTCAGCTCTTTCAGCCTGGATGGGAAAGGAAGTAAACACTGCAATACAGTCGAGTGTAGCTCCTTTAAGACTGTCACTTCCCAAAAGTCAAACTTGGCTGTTTAGTTTCCCCTCAACAGTTGTCAGTTGTCACTTCGCCCTAAAGATGATGTTTACATGATGAAATAAGTCCTGCTGCTAATAGACAATACGAGCATGACCACACCAGGGACAAGGTCTGGTACTCATTTACTCTTCGCTATTATAATCCTGCATTTTGACCAGCTGCATCACAAGTCACCATACACAGAATATCACCCAATGTTCAGCTGTTTCCACTGGCAGCTGAACGTACCTGAATGCAGAATACAACCCCTTCTTGGAGGGGCTTAATTTACTCACATGATGCAATTCCAAACATGTTCCCATAGAAGAGCACCATTAGTATTCTGATTTATGAAACTCGGAAGCAAAGAAACGTTTGACTACAGCTGAAAGTCAGGACTGACTTTTTTCTCAGATCTAGTACATACTGCAGCAGTGTAGGACACGTGCATCTCATGTAGTACAACACACCTGCAATAGCAGGTAGTACTCCCAGTGGAAGCAGCCATCTGAGCCAACCGTTTATACAGAGCACCAGGACACTCCTACAGACACCGTCTTTTATCCTGCAGCCCTATAGCCTCACCCTCCCCAAATGAGCAAAAGGCAAGCCTGGCAGCTGAAAGCTTGATGAGTGTTAACAAATATGGATTCTAGCAGATCTCAGAAAGAAATATGCTAGGCACCTGGAGTCCTGCATGGGCAGGCACATTCAAGAGCAGCTCTTTTGTACTAAGTAAATGCCATCTCAAGCACCTTAGCTGTTCTCTGTTTCAGGAATCTGAGGGAGACTTTGTGGTGCCACTGTTCCAAATCAGAAAGGTCTCTGAGCAGGTTAACACCAACATGATTTCTCTCCTTGCCATCGCCACGCAATTACTAAAAAGCAGTAGAGATACACAGCAGAAACACTTGCAAATTTCTTCAGAAAGAGGGGAGAAAAGAAGGGAATACCAGATCAAATACTCCCACAGGAAAAAAAAACCTAAGCAGCAGCTACAAAAAAAAATAACATTAGCTACATAGCTCAGTTATCACTGCAAGTGCAAAAACTATTTTGTAAGCCGTGTCTGATAGAATGTAAACATGTTATAATGGGAACAGATGGGATATTTTTCAGTGGAAAAAGAGACTATTTACTTTGGCAGAGCAGTGCTCTGGACAAAGATTTGTGCTATGCCAGTATATCCACAAGGTGGCATTGGTAACTGCACAGTTGAACAACTGCATTCATTTGCAGAAGAATTCATTAACGCTCAACTTGTGTCAAGAATGGATCAACAGAATTGGCGAAAACAGGTAAAGTTCCTACTAGGCCTTCTCAAATAAAAGCTAAATGTACGTACTCTTTCATATTTACCATACAGATTTACTTCTTTTTAAACTAAGAGTGCATCTATACTTTCATCACCAGACCTATCCATTGTTAAGTTCTTCAATTAGAAATGCAGGATACATAATTGCTTTTAACATGATTAACTGAAGACAAGGCAGTGTAATAGTATTTCTGCTTGTTTGGTGCAACTCAGAACTGACTTTAGAAAAAGGTCATTGTGACTAAAGACTCTCCCTTGAACTGGAGTCTTTTTGATAAGTTTATAATTAATCATCACTAGCTTTCTGTGGCAGTAAAGAGAATTATTTGTGCCAGTGTTGTATTATGGTCAGGCATTAGGTAACCATTTCCTCACAGTTCTGATAGTCCTGTCCTTTTTAGTTCTAAAGTGCTGACTGACTCTGTTTTTTTTGTTTTGTTGGTAATTGCTGTAATTAATGTCACAGCATCAATGCAAAATTGATTTTAAAATGGCTAAAAAAACCCAACCCCAACAGCTATAGAAAACGATTACTCCCCCCCACCTGAAAATGCAGAGTTATGTAAGAACATCTGATTATGCTAATTTTGCTAATCCTTCCATTTGCTGCTTTTTCAGACTTTCTATGAATCTATGAAAACAAAGTTCAGAAACAGTATCTACATGAATCAAATTGCTGTGACAAAAGCGACTGTAAAACACAGATCAAGTGTGCACAGACCTTAGGCTGCTATGGCAGAATCTCATGTTCACAATAAAGGTATAGCCATTAATAAACAAATGAAAAAACTTTTTGCATCTAATCACATCAGTGTAGAAGCCTGCCTTTGCTTTCCTAATATCCTTCGGCTATTGCATCTACAACTACTATATAAGAAAATTTGCTCTATACAAATTAAAGATAATGAGAAGCTAGGTTTTTCTTGCTTCAGCATTTTAAATTATATTCACGTCACGCAGTGCCACGTAAAATTAACTGAGGATATCTACAGTGAGTGGACACTGGGAATACAAGATAAGCAAGTACTGTGAGTTACTAAACTCTATGTAGGAAAAATGAAATTAAGTCCTAGGGCCTGTATAATTCAGGAGGTCAGACTAGCTAATCATGTCTTTTTTGATTCTAGATTAAAGTAACTATAACACCATCCTTAATTTATAGGCACGTTTAGTGCCTATCCTACTGTAAATACCATGTAATTAAGACACAATGTAATGAGATAACACATTTGCTTACCTTTGATATCTAAAACCAGCTTGGGTTTCATCTTGCTATAAATCCTGCCATCAGGACTAATACGCCAATATTGTTTGTCCTCATTCCGCTCAAATGACAGACCAAGTTTAGAGCCAGGAGTTATAAGATTTCCAACAATTGTCAAGCAGCAATCCTCTGCCATCTGTATCATCAGAAAGGCAACAGCAATTATTCAGACGGCCTTACTTCCAGTATCCACTGTTTTTTAATCAGATAGGAGAGATGTCAGCAGATGAGAATAGGACCTAGGAACTACTTTCCCTAAAGGAATGCATTTTTGCCCCAAACTTGAGACTACTTATTTTTGTTCTGGTTTCTGCTGACACTGTCCACTACATAAGAACATTAAAATAACCACGCTGTATCAGATCAAAAGGCAAGATTAGCACCTGCTTCTAGCAGCGGTCAATAACAGGTGCCATAGAAGATTACATTCACTCTGCTCTTGTATGCAGTACGTTCCTGGTAATCTCTCCCAGTCTACAGCTATTTCCAGCCCAGAGACTTTTCCATGCAGAGCAGGTACCTTTAATACTCAGATGGTTTCTGTCCTGTATGTGAATTTGTTAGTCACTACCCACTGAGATCAATGTAACGCTTTTACATGACTACCCTTCTGTATCATAACCCTTCTGTGGCAAGCAGTTCCAAATCTTAACTACTACTAAAAAAAAAAAAAAAAAAAAAAAAAATCTGATCGCCAACTACTAGTTTTATTTGATGTTCTCCTCCCCGCCCCTTCCCCTCCCTTATTTTAAGTGATGTCCTGTCCACACTATATTTGCAGAGACTTCAATCATATCACCCCTCAAACTGCCCCCATTGCAGGCTAAAAAGTCCTGGCTATTTTGTCTCTTCCTTGTATAGATGCCCTCTGTCTCCACTGTGCATCCTTTTTTTGTTCTTTAATCATTTCTAGTTCTGCAATAACCTTTTGAGATAAAGCACATAACTGCACAGTGTCGAGTGTATGAATTTCACAGTTTATCACAATAATATTTTCTTCTTTGTTCTATATTCTTTTCCTAGTCACTTGCATTACTTGATTTCAAAACTCTGCAAATTTTTTTATGGTTAAAAAAAGAACTGGCAAAAATCAAGCTCACATGAAAAGAATATTAAGGCTGTATTAGTAGTATGTTACAGTTAATTATTCTGCATGAACAGTGATTTTCAATAGATCACTATAAGCCACCTTGTAACTTCTGAATGGACTTCAGTGGCAGATTAAACAAACATCCATCTGCCATTGTTGATATGGCTCTAAATTATTAAATATACGGTTCTGAAGAAGTAGTACTCTTACTATCATAACCTAGCATTGAAGTAAGTCGATTTAGTTCTGCAGTTCTGAACTTCTCATCTGTATCTAAAAATGTTCTCAAGTGGGACTTGGAAGACTCAAAGCTTACACATTAGGTCACTAGGCCACTACTTCACCCAGCTCCAAGGAACTCATGAAGAATAAGGAGACCTGAATTCGTATCTGCTGTTCATATCTGTTTCTGAGAAAATGAGCAGAATGACTTTCATATCCTGCTTACTGGTTATCCCACCTACCTAAAACAGCCCTTCCTTGAAAACCTGAGGCATACCTCAGGGCACTGTGACTCAGTGAGATGACCTAAGCTTACAGGAAGAAAGGCACAAGTTCTTCCAATGACCTCTGTCTGCCTATGTGCACGTACCTACCCACCCACGAGCTTAATTTTTCTATTTAAAATGTGGTGAAAAACAATTTTTTGTGCAAAATACATTTACTGCCATTCAAAAGAAAGATGGCAGAGCTTGGTAAGAGTTCAGTCATTTGAGATCAATGTTGCCAGCTTGCACTCCGCGCTAAGCTACCTGATTGCTAAACAGCACGAACTGTGTATTTTCTGCGCATAGAAAAACTGCTTTATGAGATAGAGACAGGGACAAAACCCAAGAGCATTTATCCAAAGCCATATAATACCACACTGTCTCGATATGAATACTTTCAGTGAAATGCTTGAGAGGCACTGTCAAGAGAGAAGTCTTTTGTATGCGATATTAAAGCTTTTAGCTTACTTTGCATCATTTTGCTGTCTGCATAAATCCCTTTTACTACAGCATGTGTCCTGTAAACATGTCCAAACAATGCCTTAGCTTATTAACAGTAAGATTCTTCCCTCCAGCATAGATGACATAGTTATAAATGGCTCCTTTGAAGTTGTACAATCCTATAGAAAAAGTTCACATGATTCTTTGCAGTCAAGCTGTTTAACAGTATTAAAGTAAGTTAATTTTCTTTGGCCAGCATCCCTACCCTAAGACTGTTCATGCTTAAACATTATGAACTGCGCATACCTCTGCTCACCTCAATGACAATTCGCACATGGTTAGTTTTATGGACTGTGAGAAAAATAGGACTTAATTTGGAAACTTGTACAAAAGAATGGAAAAGGGATGAATTTGACAAATACAGGGATAACCAGAAAAAAATGAAAAAAAACCCCAAGAGTAGGATTTTATCTTTAAGCTTCCCTGAATGCAGAAGAGGATATAACCTACATTACACTAATCGACCTACCACAAGGTATGCACAGTTCAAATTATTATCAGGAATGGTTTGCATTTTAGAAAGTCTCCACAGCTTTGACACTTTTGTGATTATTTCTACTGTGGAGAAATAGGGCATGAAAGCAGAAGGAGCTCATGAAGAGCAAGACAATGATCTTCTGGTGTTGATTGTACTTATGAGGCTACTATTATTTAGGGGAAAAGTAAATCATAACTAAGATCTCTCAAAATTTCAATTACATCAAAAAAGGTATCATACAACTAGTTCATATCACCTGAAAAATCCAGAGTTCAATAAAATAAAACAAAACAAACCCCTACAAAAAGATCATATTACATCTGGAACAGAATAAGCCTATAAAATAAATTGAGATGATACAGTAGGAATTGAATTCAGAAAACCCTGCTATTGGAAAGGAAAGAGAAAATTCACATTGAACTTGAACCTCACCCAGCATCTTATGAATCCATCCTGATAAACCCAGATTTGATCATCTGAGTCTGTATCTTCTGCAACCTGTATTCTGAGAAGATTCAGATTGTCTAAGTTTCCATCAGCTGACATGAATTTTCCTGTTTCCTTGTTTCGAAGCCTGAAGTACACACGTTTCTGCAGAAAACAACAGAACTCTTCAACCACAGTCTCAGTGCAGAAACACATCCTGCTCTTGTTAACTTCAGAGCAATTACTGCTCAGTCCTGAACCCTGTGCCTCCCTGTTTCTTTCAGAAAGCTTAACTTTTCTATTTTAGAACTTAATTCTAAAGTCCATAAATGTCTAGGACAAGCCAAGCTTTGAGAACCTGCCATTCTGCATGGAGAGTTTTAGGCTTTCCTATGCAGTGAGATCAGCACACAGTGGAAAGCTAAGAATTTCTAATTCAGAGTAGCACTTCTTGTATAGATACTCTTAGCTTTCATTAAGGGAGCACTTGTGCAGCGCTGCTTATTTCACTGGCAGCAAGTATTACACTGCACATTCATGCTGTGGCTTGTTACACATTAACATTTCTGTTTAGACAAGCTCTCAGCCAGGACAGCCAAAATGCATTATTCCCAACTCTGCTTAAGGCTATACAAAGACAACATTATGACAGCAAGCAAATGCATTTGGTTACAGGTACAAGTAATCTGTGAATTAGAAAAAGTTGTTTCCTTAATAAAATATGGCTCAGCAAGAACCTCAATGTTAAAGCTCACAGGACTGCTGCAGCATTGGACCAAATCACATGGTCCTTATTTCGAGAACAAAATTAAAAGGACACCACGAGAATAAGTTTTGCATTAGATTTGCAAATTATTCTGCCAAGTAATAAGCAGGGAAGGACCTTTCCCCCCTAAATCAACACAGTATCACTACTAACTGAAGTATCCAAATTTGTTGACCAATTTTCTTGTTGTTCCAAAAATAATGCAGATAGTACAGACATAGGCCAGTGATCAGTTTGGGCACTAATTATAAACCAGCTTAAAATAATTTATATATAGTAGTTATAGCCATTATTTGTTAAAATAATTTAGCCAATCCTTATATGCTGTCTTCTGTACTTTGGTTTAAAGTATATGCTTAATGAACAGTTTAAGCAGTAGAATTGCAAAGCCTTGTAGCATAATCAAATAGCTTTTATTACAAGCAAAACTGTAGAGCGATTTCTTTACACAATTGCCATTGCTGAAACTTGTGACATGCATCAAGACTGTAACATTGGTTTCAGCTGTATAATATCCCCCCAACCCCATTACAAAATATAAATTAGTACTTGACAATCTCATGTCAGAGCCTACTCACCTGCAGTAAAGGTCTCAGAGAACCTATCTGACAATAGCCACTCACTTTATACCAATCTGGAATTTCATTTGGTGATAACAACATCTGACGCCCCCTGTAATTACTATGCTCATAAATTATCCATCTATAAGAAAAAAGGAAAAAAATAAATAATGCTTTTACTGCCAAATCCTGCTTTGGAATCAATAAATGGGTTTAATAGAAATCTGTCCCACGAAGTAGTAGTGTTTCGCTTTGGAAAGCAAATGACCTTCTTTTTAACAGGTCTTCAAAAATAATAAAATCACGTCCTGATTTAGATCAACCACAGTAAGATGAGTACACTGGAGTTCACATTTTAAAGTCCTGTAATTTAAAAATTACAAGCTGAATGAAACAAAGCATTTTCTTGCCTTAAAGGGAGAATCCAACATTTAAATATCATCTGTTTCAGCAGGTACTGTGACTCCTCAAGGAGCATATATGTATATGCTACATATGCTGTATATGCTAGATTGCTGCGTTTCCAGAACCAGTAGTTCTGTGTATCTTAATTTGGAAAGGCCTGACCCACACAGAAAAGAACTACTAGGGATGCACATTGCAACAAGCAAATACTGGAATTGCAACAGGGTGAAGTTCTCTAGGGTATTTTGATAGAAGTTTTATTTCAGAACACCTTTCTTCTTTCCAAATACTGGGGGGGGGGAAGGAAAAAGACACAGAGAGAGAGAGAGAGAGAGAAAGCATGTAGAAAAATTTTAGCATTCCTTAGCACACATCCAACTGTGCTTATAACCACACTGAGAGCAACCTGTCAGAACCCGACTTCTGCTTCTCTACTACTGGCACAAGCAGTGAATTACAACTAGACTTTGAAATAGGCTGCAATACAGTACAATTTGTTGAGTTTGAGTTTTCTGACGTTGATTTGCTGGGACTGTCCAACAGCCATAGGTTTTTGACTACATGAACACTCAATATGCACATTTTCCTGTTACCTCCTTTCCTCTGACTGATTTGTCAGTAGACATCTACATCCAGAAGAAGCATACTCACCTTAATTTTGGTCCTTTTTCACAGTCTAATACACATCTACCCCCAGGTATGAAATTAAGAGAATTATAAATGGATGTCTCTTAGCAAAGGAAGAGAAGACAAAAACCCCTTCAATAAGGGAGGCAGTAGGGGCAAGGACACTCTGAAACCTGTATTTTGACACATTTCAGCAGCTGACACTGCTATATGAAATTAGAATTTTCATATCATACTCTATACGTTTCCAGTGATCATCCAGAAAAAACATATATATTCATTGGAAACATGCACAATTCACGACTCCATTACCTTGAATCATGGTAACCATGTTCTTGGCAAAGAAGTAACTTGATGTTGACTTCATGTTATGGAAAGTGAGAACCAGCTATACTGTGGTTATGGTGAAAGATACTGAAATCTCAGGACACTTAAGAATACAGAGCATGTACCTTTTCTTATGACTTTTAGGTTTCAAACTTCAGTTCAGTGTGCTAAGGAAACCCTTTGACCAGCTTATCCAGACAGGGAAAATGGTTTGCTCTATAGATCTGGCATTAGCTATCCACTTGAGGGCAGTCTTAAGCTATCCAACTGCATCTCTCTGGCACACACCTTCGAAATTTACCTCTTCGAAAGAACATATTTAAATGCAAAGCAACAGCAACCTGAATCTATCATTAAAAAAATAAGTCACATTCTTCAAGTTAGAAAAAACCTGAACATATACGTGGGGCAAATATCTTGGAGGTAGAGGTTAACAACAAACAACACAAAAAGAGAAATTTAACACATCTGCTGAAACACTGGAAGAAGATAGCACAGTAGTTTTCAAAACGCTTCCAGACAGTTTTAAACTTCATCACAGACTTTTTTTTTTACTGATCTTCAAAAGGAAATTTAGAGAACACAACTCTTAAAAAAAGCTAACGGATTTAACCACTAGGTTTACAACCAAGAGTCTGATCCATTTCCTGAAGTAAAAGGGATTATTAGTGATGCCAGAAGGGGCCAGATCATGATCTGAGTGTACCACTGTGTCTATAACATCTAGGTAAAAGGATGAACGTGAAGACTTAGTAAAACATTTTGAACTTACGATACAGATCACAAACTGAATTATTTTTTTATGACTGAGACCTAAACCAAGAGCACAGAATTTGGTTTTAAGGATGCTATGCAAGCTGGCTTTTATAATATGGCATGAGAGAAGACACCAGTTTCCTTGTGAGCTTTATTCAAATTCATTTCAACTTCTAGCACAGGGCACCAGTCAGCGATAGCATGTTGTTGAAACAGGATGTGAAAAGATTCTGTAAGAAGAAACCACATTAATGCACTGCACACATTATGATATTCTAATTTTATAGTCCTTGATTTCTAACACCTGTAATTTTTCTGTTGGATAAGTAGATCATTCTAAAGAATCAAAAAGTAATTTTAAACTTACACGCCACCAAGTACTTGAACTGAAGCTATTTGAGGATTGTATCCCAGGAACTGGAGATTTAAGATTTCTGTACTGAATTCCATTTTCTTTCCTTGGAAACCCACCTTTTCAAAAAGAGCTATGCACGGCTCAGACAGCTCCTGCAAAAGGAAGATGAGCACTTTTATAGCATGTTAGAACTCCAGATGGTGACTGTGAACATCGTTACTCCACACAGCCCTTTTATTTCAGAGGTTTCTTCTTGATTCTTTAAGATCAAAGACCCTAAATAATGTTTTTGCTCTGCAACAGGTTACTTAAAGTAATAAAAAGCCCTTATACAAAACATGCAAGGGATCTTCTTGCATGGAACATAAAACTTCCTTATCTTAAGGCACACACAAATGTGTCTGTGGTTGATTCTTGCATAATATCTTGTTTTAAAATAAATTTTAATTAATGCCATATCCCTCTACCATTGCACTAAACCCCACTCATGGTAGGAATTTTCATCTTCAGACCTGAACACACATAACGTAATATTGATTTCTACAACTTCAAATGATGACAGCCTTGTCAGCACTGCTTATCACTTACTGCTCTGATTTTTAACTCTTATAGTAGGTTATGGCAACATCAATCTCTGACTAGACAAAAGCTTCAAGATTCATACTTCTGAGGTGAAGTTCATGACTCAAGCAAAAACTGTAACATCCAAATCCTCCAAACTGCTGTGGGGAGATGTTTCTTCTCCCTTTCTGTCAAAACACTTCTGGAGTCAAATGGATTCTGCCCACATGAAGCTCCCTGCATCACTGAATCCATTTAAAGCGTCTTCTAGATAATGAATCTTGGACTCTTTTCTGTGTGGCAAGGTACCTGTAGTGGACTGGAAATAACCTCTCACAATTAAGGCCTTCCCCTGCAAGCTGGTAGGTAAGGGTTTGAAATCCCTCAGGATAAAGTAAATTAAGCCCAAGTGTCCTGATGTTACAGTTTATGCTCATAGACAGAAATGACCCTGCCACTCCCTTTCTCACAAGTCTTCCAGCAATGACTGCATAAAACCAATGCCATAGCCAGAAGAGCTCCTTCCTGCTGGCATGTGTTTGGCATGGTTGAAACACATCGACTGGATCAGGATGTCTCAACAGACTCCAGTCTGGCCTCAAGCACGGAAACAGGTCCTCCAAGGCAGAGGTGGCTCTGTATACGCATGGCAGCGGATATCCATGCTTCCGTGTGACTCTGTTAGGTAAGACATGTCAACCAACTTCTAGACAGTGCTTAAATTCCTCTTTAATCTTCCTTTAGATGTTTAAGGGCCCAGATGACAATGTTGCACGAGTGTCACCATTATCTCTGCAGCAGTCCAGGTTATCGCACAGCAGCTAAGCTATGCTTCCTGATCACACGCATGCTGCTAGGCTGCGGAAAATGCTAGGAGAGGCCTTTCAGCTTACTCCAAAATCATAGTATGCTCATTCCCAGCATGAAAGGTTAACACCAGTTATCATGACAGGTAAAGAGCCCAACAGGAACAGCTGCACCACGATGATGTCGTGGTGTCTCTGACCCCTCAGCCCTTTTACAGACCTGCACCTGTGCTCTGAGACACGCAACTGGTTAGGCAGCAGCCCTTGAGCCACATGCAATGCTTCAGAAATAATCTACTTACAAAGAAAACACAGACAGAAAAGGAAATCCTCCAATTTTCTGCCACACCTTCCACTATGGGCATTTTTTAGATTCAGCAGCAACACTGTTACATAGAATGTTCCCCACACAGAGAAGTGCAAGCTCAGCTCATGAGTTTTCTTTCAGTATCTCCCATGTACTGCACAGTATGGAACTGGTATCTACATTTAGTTATTTCACAGAGTTGCTCATTAAAAAGAAGTATTTTCAGCATGACTGTTCAAGCATTAGCCACATTCACAGTTGTTTTTACAGTATGTTCAGGAAAAAGAACACGTAGCAAATTCAGGAAGGAAAAATGCTGTTTTCTGTCTGCAGCACAACCATGTGGAGCATGTAAAGCAAGCACAATCAAGGAAAGATACAGTGGTATAAAAAACCCAAACTCCTTGAGCTTATGAACAAAAGCCCTTCCAATTTTCACTCCCAAGTTTATCAAATATCCCTTTCATTTCCTTTTTTTAATGGTCCCTTAGAAATGGAACCCTGCAAAGGGGAATTAAACTAGATAAGTGTAGTAATGTTACATATTAAAATAGCAAAGGTTCTTCTTGTATAGAAATGTCACAGAAAAATCACAGGGAAAGTTATGGGACCAGCAGATCGTAGGGAGGAGTTAAGATTGGCACTGCCAAAAAAAAGTCCCCACATAAAACTGACAGGTGAAACCAGTGTCTAGAATAATAAGGTTCAAGCTTTTGTAAAGTTATGAAAAATTAACAATATAATATGATCATTTCCACCTAACTTCTTATTCTCTGTATTCTGGTTTGCTAATACACTGCTGAGCGAAGCAACCCATTCTCCTCTTCTCTGCAGGTAGGAAGCCCCCGAAGAAGGAAGCAGCGGTGCATGACTTGCACACAGGTGCAGCTCTGTGCTACTGTCTGAAGTGTGATAAGTTGTAGGGCTAGAACAAGTTTCAGAAGTTACAAGAACTTAAAGAGCCACAGAACTGGCATTTGGCTGTTTTAACACAACAGTCTCTGTCACCAATAATAAATCTTCCAAAAGCAAGCTGATCCTTCCACACTGAAACAAGCATTTTAAACCCAAGAACTCGATACTCACATGTACAAAAGAACCTATTTTAATTCATGATCACCCACCAAGCTTGGCTAGAAACACTTCTATTGTTTTTAATAGGACGTGTCTACTGGACAGCCAAAGAGTTCAGAAGGCAGACATACTTAACTGCAGATGTTTGTTTACACTGTACATCAAAATGCTCCAGAGACATGAAAGAGGATGACACATTTAGTTCTCCTTCGTCAACTGCTACATCACTGACAGGTTAGCAAAATTACAGTGGAGTGCAATGAAGTTGCCAAATTCAAAGAAGAGAGTCAATAGTGTACTCCTCCTTTTTTAAAATGAGTACCATCTCTTCATATTGCCGTAAGTTCCTGGATTCTTGACCACATTTTGCTAGTAATTACTTTGATCTTAAAAGATACTTGCAGATTCCCTAAGTGATCCATTGTAATGATTGGTTGTAGGCTTGAGGAAACTGGTTCCTGGCCACTGATAAGTTACAAAATATGTAAACATTGGTTAGTTTGTATCCACCACACATAACACCACCACTGTCTGATTTTGCCAAATGGTATTGGGTGTTGCTTTACTTTATCTAGAAGGGTGCATTATTTTGTGATTAACTCAAATTGCATTTCCCTGATGATAGCAATAGTGGTTTATAATTACATGTATTTCATGCAAAGTTGCTTAGTTAAGTCTGCTTTTTTAATATGCATAAAAAACAAGGGCCACAATACAGATATTTCTTCATACTGTCCTACTGACATTTCTCAACCCACTCTAAGTGGTCTCTCTTACTGGGAAATAAAGAGTCTAGCTGACACATCCTTGACTCTTTTTACAGATGTCCTTTTATAAGCTGTTATTAAGAACAGTGATCCCAGGCAGCTGTTTCTGACAAGTCCTCTCCTTTGCAAAAACAGCACAGAGGCAAAAAAACCTGACTGTAGCTAGGACATTTAACTGCTACTGCATAAAAAACCAACAACGACAAAAAAGCCCTCCTCTGTTGCCCGTGCATCCCTAGCATTTTTATTGTTGCAAAAAATGGGGAGGTCAGAGTCATCAGTGTACTGTACTTTACAATATTTCTAATAGCTTTACTTACAATATTTATAATCCGTAAAGATTTTAGAACTACTTGGGGTGAACAACCCATCGCCATCAGGTCAGGATAGATTCCTTCTTCTAACACGTACTGGTTACCGGAGAATTCCTCCTGGTCATACACTATGCAGCTGCGCAAAGGAGAAGAAATTGCCTCTTAAGAATTCTGTGCAAGTAAAATGATGCTAGTGTTTCTCAGTCTTTAGCAAGACCTACCAACAGAAACATTATTTACAATGTTTTGTCCTGGCAAGCTAAAGATTGATGTGCAAACTGCGAAGCATTTTTCTCTGTAAGTCCCCATATATGAAACCACTTCAGGTGCTAGAAAGCTGGTTGCTTTTTTAAAACTTTTACCATTTTAGTGATTTTGCAATATTCATTCAATATAACTTACCTGCCATCTAAAATTTTTGAAGACTTCACAGCAAATGAATCAATACATCTTGTGTTTTTTTCAAATATTTGGCAGTTACCCTTGAATTCAGGCTCTGAAAATAACTGGACCTTTAAAAAGTTACAAACATATTTAAAAACAATTCATGTCTCTACCATTACTTCAATAATTAGATTAAAACATACTTAAACCACCCAGGCTTCCTCAGTTACATATTTTTTTTTGTTACCTCTTCAGTGTTGCAATCTTTGCTCAAGACAGCAAAGTAACAATACCAAAAATTACTTCTGGCTGTAAATCACTCAGTAACATACCGTCCTGGTTTCGGCTGGGATAGAGTTAATTTTCTTTCTAGTAGCTGGTATAGTGCTGTGTTTTGGGCTCAGTATGAGAAGAATGTTGATAACACACTGATGTTTTCAGTTGTTGCTAAGTCGTGTTTAGACTAAGTCAAGGATTTTTCAGCTTCTCCTGCCCAGCCAGCACGAAGGCTGGAGGGGCACAAGAAGTTGGGAGGGGACACAGCCAGGGCAGCTGACCCAAACTGGCCAAAGGAATATTCCATACCGTGTGACATCATGCCCAGTATATAAACTGGGGGGAGTGGGCCTGGGAGGGATCGCTGCTCGGGAACTAGCTGGGCATCAGTCAGCGGGTGGTGAGCAACTGCATTGTGCATCACTTATTTTGTATATTCCAATTCCTTTATTATTATTATTATTGCCATTTTATTATTGTCATTATCATCATTATTAGTTTCTTCCTTTCTATTAAGCTGTTCTTATCTCAATGCACACGTTTTACTATTTTTTTTCGATTCTCTCCCCCATCCTACTGGGCGGGGGGCAAGTGAGTGAGCAGCTGCATGGTGCTTAGTTACCAGCTGGGGTTAAACCATGACACATACAAAATAATTCACTAACAAAGATAGCTCCTTGGACTATCTGCTGGAGAAGATTTTTAAATTCCCACAGAATGACCAGAATATGCACATCTTTAGTAAAGGGCCATAAATGTTCTGTTTTAGATTACTCATCCATTTAATCTCCAAAATACATACTCTTCCCACTAAATGAAAACTGTCTCTCAGAACATGAATGGCGCATAATCTTGGCAAACTACTCAGCATGCCAACAGGCATGGTATATATTCCCAGGGTATATAGGCTTTATGTGCCTGTTAAGCTACAGTTACAGTCATGTCAGTTGTTCTTTCTCTGCTCAGAGGATAAGAGAAGATACGTCACCCAGAGTCTTTTGTCCTTGTTAAAAAGAAAGAAGTTTTGAAGCAACAAACCTGCTAATTTGGTTAGAGGATAATTAATCCTGATCACACAGAAGTCATTCACATTATCACATGCCTACAGCTTTATTCACTCTTAACAGAGATACGAGTGTGGGCATGTACAGCGTTCTCCAAACAGGAACGTGCTGACGAGGGATGCAGTTGACTACAAGCCATTACTTCTTTGTTTCCTTAGGATAAGGTCTTAATAGGTGCATAATACATAGATGCAAATAATTTTTCATGTACATAGCTGAAAATAAGCAGCCTCGAGATTTTTATTCCATAGTTTATACATTATCCCTATGCAGGAGATTCTAGTGAGGCATGCTACTAATCAAGAATGCAAAACGAGACAGCTAAGACTTTTCTCCCTAGTTTTTAGTTCCACGACATACTCACCATTTTGACTGAAACGAAAATAAAAGTAACTTTGTACAGGGACAAACACAAAAAGATTCAGAATTATGAAAGGATGAAAAAAGCTGCCCATTTGCCTCGCTGTCGAAACTGTGTATTAGTACTTGCACATAGGAGACAGTCCAATGTAAAAATGTTAACTCACTGAACGGACAAGTTCTCCCTGCCATTTCCTTCTCTTAGTTACTGACAAAGATGGCATTAACTTTTAAGCACAACTCAGCAGTATTTGTGAGTGAACAAGATTCCCTTAAAGTGCAACCACAATTAGCAGAACTGTTAACCAAAAACCTAGGTTCAAAAGGAATTAAGTCACAACTGTACCATGAACAAAATCATCTCACTTGTAGAGCCCTTGCCTCAGTAACAGAATCTAGGTACCTGCACCTCTGCGTAGCGGGCTGTGGGCTCCAGCTCCTCAAAACAATCACTGATACCCCAAAACAGCTCACTTGCTGAACCAAAACATTGCGTGTGCCCTGAGAAAGTTCTGGCGGCAGCTGTGTATTAAATCCCACCTTTCTTGGGCCTTAATGTGCCTTACTTAAGAGGTCTGTAAAGCAGCCTTCCTTCATCTGCAGTTCTCACTCTTTGTCTGACTGCTCAACCGTCTATGCAAATACCTGGGTGTTATGCTAGACAAAAAGCCATTTCTTTATTTATACATTACAGACACTACACAGTATGTTTCATGAACTTAAGAGTAGCATCTTACCTTGACTTTACCCCTTTCGCTTCCAACAATATCCTGCAAAAGTTTTTAGGGGGGGAAAAAAAAGGAAAAAAAAATAATTTTTAAACAGTGATAGAATAACAAACATAACAAAAGTTTACTATTAATCATTGTTTAAAGAACATAAATAAACTGAATTTGATAGAAAAAGTATAGCCCCAAATACTTCAGAGAAACTTGGAAAACAAGTAGAAAATGAACTCCTTACCATAACAATGGGTTGAACTGAAGATATTTTGCAATTCTTCCCCCCCCATGCCTCAAAGCTGGGATATAGCCCTTTAGCCAGTATATACTGCTCCCCCGTAAACTCAGGATTCTCATAAGCCACCCACCTAAGAGAGACAGAAAAAGAGGGCAATGGATAAAAGTCACACTACTTTTCCAAAATACAGATGTACACACTCATTACTGTCTTAATGTAAGAACAAATAAAAAATTTCTCCCCTCAAGTGCCAAACTGTGATGCTATTAAAACCCTAAACAAACCCGTACATCTGATATTCCAAAACCCATGCAAATTTTGCTTACATTCACTCTACTATGTCAAAATGAATCAGAGTGAATTAGCTAAAGCAGACCACAAGTTCAAATACATCATCTGCTAGATATCCTAAAAGCTGTCTCCAGTAAGAATATTTTGAGATGTTTCACAATTCTATTATTTTATCTAGATCAAGTTCTTCTCTAGAAGAACAGACAGATACCAGCATACAATTTTTTGGATAAAACTAACTTTCAGAGTCATCCGGGCAGTAAAGATAGGAATACTGATTTTTCATGTTGCCTGTACCTACAGTTCAGTTCTGTTTAAGCAAACACACACCCCAACAGAAAGTTGAGCTGCAGCAACAGGCATATATGCTAATGAGAGCAGGCTGTTCCCTGCTAGGAATCACAGACATCAGCAGGAAGAACATCCTTGAAAGTTAAGCATTAAAACCATCACAAATTTGACCAGATTAATGTATTTTAATTCAAAGCTGTTATTATAACTACTCGGTCAGATCTCACGCCTGACACAGGCCACAAACTCAGATTTCTGCATCAAGCCTATAACTTCTGTCTCAGTCAGATTATGCCTTTTTGAAAGACATTGAACTTTTGAGATACACATTTGAAGTATTAGAAAAGCAACCCAATCACTACATGTATCTCTCCAGTGTTCGATAACCCCTGTAGTGCTTTATTTCTAGTCTGAAGTATCCGCTATCAGCTAGTCTTGCTATGCATAGTCTAGTACATTCAATAAACCTTCTATTACAGTGTTCTTCTAACCCTGGCTCCATACTGAAAGCCCAGATAGTACATTCCCACATTGGCACTACCTTTGGTTTTGTGATAACCTGCATAATGTCTGTTGCCTTTCACTGCTAGACTTCCCAAACTTTCCCATAATTACATTCTGGCTCTTTTTTAAACTCATCTTTGTTTTTTGTTTGTTTGTTTGAGTGCCGATATTAGAACTGGCCACAGTAACAGCTGAGTTTCATTCATTATATTTATGCAGGGATCAGGACACCTTGCTGGTTCCTGGTTCTACAAGATAATCTTCTACTCATAGTCAACGGGCTTTTAATTTTAGCCAATGCGTTGCATAACACGTGTACACTAGGTTATGCCAAAACCCACTTTCAGTGCAGTCTTCTCACAGAGTTTCAACACCAACAAAAAATTTCACATCATAAAGCAGTAAAATGATATGGAACTTATAATTTGCAGTGGAGGCTAAGTCTCACCATGTAAATTCACCATAAAATGATCTATGTGTGTTGAGCAACTGGATGCTATTAAGCTGCAGTTTTATTCCAAGAACAAATACCAGAGTCTCTGCAGATATAAGAAGCGGGATAACTTCAAACTGAAATAAAGCTGCATCAACATGTATGTGCTGGTAGTATGAACTTTGTATTACTTCTCCATGGCAAACATTCATATAGTGATTCACATTTATCACTATTCACATCTCTTCGTTTGTCTCGCATATAATCAATTATTCTAACTTGTTATGCACTAATTACTTAAGGCATATTTCAAGGCATATTTCAAAATCACCTCACAGTAATTCATCAGAGAGACATCGGTATGTACAATAAATTCAGCAGACAGTTCAAATGTCTCAGGTGTGTCTATACCTGTATGCTACATATACCAAAAGCTGTGAAAATGATGTTTCCTTAACCAATTGCTTCAGCAGATGTTCATTAGATTTTTTCAATGCACAAATGCCACAGTACAACTACAGTGCATGACAGTTTAACTTGATCGACATCTATGCAAACAAGTGTTTCTGATATTAAGTGAATGATAAAACACGCCAGATGCCTCCTAAGAATGTTTCCATAGCAGTTTGTAGATGGGGGAAACGAAGTAAGCCTGAATACAGAAGTAATCAATGGATCTCACTTGCACATGTTTATGTTGAAATCAATGGGATTTAAATAAGTACCACTCTCCCATCCAAGTCAGCCCATGCAGTTCGAGAGTTTCGAGAGTCAGGGCTTATTGGTGAAATACTTATGCTTTTCCACTTTATTCAGAAGCCCATACAAGCTGCTGAGAGTAGTAATAACAACATCAATGACAGGCAGCTGAATTCAGTACCAGGTAAACCTGTCAGACCTCAAGACTATCCCTAGGAAGGAACACTGCCTTAATCCAACTTCTGACTTAACAGAAAGGCCTGGAGAGCAAGATATCACCTCCGTATCTGAGCAAGAGAGTCACATCCCAGCTGCCAGGCACCACAAAAAAACTAAGTACTCCTCTGCAGCACGGCCACAACCCCGCCCCACAGGGAGCGCATTCTCCTAACACAACAGTTTTTGTAACCCCCAGCCTTACAAATTGCCTAAGTTAGGCTGAGCAACAGCCTCATCCAAGGTTGCTGGCAGTGTGGTCCTGGAGACCTTCACTCCCCTGCACCATCCATGCCCCTGGAACCAGAGATGTAGGGAAAAGCTTTGTTTATATATTGTTAGTACTATTACACACACAGTACCTTTCCCCAAAGCCTTCTATATATGATATCTAGGAAGCACAGCTCCAAACAGGGTCTGGAAGAACAGCCAAGAAAAGAACTCAGACACAGATAACTTGCCAAAAATCAGCTTTGCCCGTGGTTAGCCCAGGATTCATCTTACCTAACTTCATCTATTAAAGCATTGGCCATTTCTCATCACATATGCTCTTTCTAATGCTAGCTGAGAGGGGTAATCTCCTTTTTTGCATTGCTCAGACTCATTTTAGGATAGGACAGATTACCTGAGTCCTGGAAGAACCTTCTCTCTCAGCTACAGAAGAAATCGCAACACCTTCATTAAACTAAATGCCACCATTATAAAAAGTAAGCTTTCAGGCACAGAAGCACTCCTTCAGGTCTGAAATAAGAACCCACAATCTTTAAAGCTTAAATACTACATGGAGACAATGGCCTATACATGCTAATCAGATAGACCAGGAGGGGCCAGGAAGTTAACTGGCACTTGCAGTTTTATAGCATGATTAACAGAGAGGATGAGGTAATAAAATCTTGTTTATAGGAAAGAGAAATCAGGTTCTTTATCATACCCCTTTCATGCCTGTGATTCCTAGTATCCCAGGGACCTGTGAATTTTAATTTCATGACTCCTTGAAAGGTTTTTTGGAACATCAGTTCAGCTCAGTTCAGAAATGGAGGGAAATGGAAGCTGTCTAAAATGTTCTCCCATGGGGTACCCAAGGGCTCTTGCCCGTTTCAGCTCCCAGTGGAGGTTTGTTCTTGTACTGCATGTCTCTCCAGTTTCACTCATGTTACCTTCCCCAGTGCATCCAGATTAAATTTACTACATTCTGGCTCCTGTATATGAACTACTCATCACCTAATGATTTCCTTAATATCACTATCCATATGTACACTAGAAGCAGCCAAATCTGCACTGTAGACTACTTACTCGAAAATTAAGGGAAAACCAGGCTGATTACAGGACCACAGTAAAACAAACGCCTACGTAAAAAAAAACAAATCTGGAAAATTTCTTCCACCAAGTTCAAAAAGGATCATCTAAAAGAAAGGGGCTTTTTCAGTATTTTTGGCAAAATTTTGGTGTGTTTATGGATAAAGAAAAGACACATTTCAAACATGCAATTCCTGTGATTTTGATCACTATTAAATATAAGCTTGAAGAGTTCTTAAGCAGAGAGGAAATCAAAATTGTACAACAGTTGACTTTAGTACTTGCTTAAACTTGTAAAGGGTGTTACCTGCTGCTAGTAAATACTTCCATTTTCTGCCACTTAACATTCTGCCAATTTGGAAGTAAAGATCAAACCCTACTTAAAAGAAGAAAGGCCTCTCCTATTTTCAGGCAGTCTGGATTGCTTTCTTCTGCCCCAATGGCAAATTAATAAAATATCCTGGATTTTATGCTTGGCCAGTCTCTGAAGAATGCTCAAGAGCAAAACATTTTCATTTTTAAAGAAGTCAATCCTCATCACCTTAGGATATTTTTTTTCAGGATGTCTTTACAATGGATTTAGCAAAGGCATTAAAATATTGCTTGGACACATTCTTCAGAAACACAGTAGCTGAAAACTTTAATGCAGCTAGCACTCAATCACCCTAAAATGGAATATTCACTCCCCAAATGCAGAGCTGGGCTGCCTTCAGCATACAATTTAGAGACACAGTTTAGCTTAGAACTTGCTCAGTAGTATCTGTGCACTGCAGTGTCAGATTTTCTTTTCTTTGATATACCCTTTAAATTACAGAGCAATCAAATTAATTGTGTGAGAAATACAGATCATCTGTCACCTGTTACTAGTTTAACTGCTTACCCCAGATACCTGTAGTTAAAAAATTGCTACGAAATGTTCAGGGCAGCTTACATTCTTTAGCTTTTTTTTTTTTTTTTAAATGAAATATTTTTTATATGATACCTGGAAGATTACTTCACAATATTATGACAAGCTTTTACTGAATCTGTCACAGTTCACAATGACATCACCTACATTACAGTCTAAACTACTCAGGAAATTGCTCAATGATTATTCATTGCTCTATGACTGATTTCTTGGAAGGAATGGTAAGAAAATTTTCTACCTGAACAGTTACTTAACACTTAAAATAAAGCATTTTATTACCAAGCATGACCTAACGTGACTCATTCAAGCTTTCTGACACATTAGCATTTAGTAAGAACACCACCACAAAATCCCCAAACACTCACCTCTTTGGAAACAAAAGGGTCGTACAGGACTGTTAAGAGCTGGGTGCTAGTCACCCCTTATGAACAATGCACCTAAATTTTTAAAAAGCTTATTGCTACAAATTACATCTTTAAGAGACTACAAGGTGAGATTACAGGAGCAGTAGCAGAATCTGTGGGACAAGAGTTTCGTTTGTAATGACTTCTAGCTGCCTTTATCATCAGAGTATTAGATTCTTAATTACTAGAATACTCAAACTCAGGTATGACTCCTATCTCAGCTGCAACAGACACATTTACTAGAACACTACAAAGGGCATGATAGGCAACCCACAACTTGTTTCCCAGCCTTTAGAGGTGAATTTCCCATTAATCTCCCTTGCATATTACAGAAGACAAAAGGGCACAGTGGCTTCAAACGTCATGAGGCAGAAAAAAACATGCTGTCGCACCATATTCATATACAAATTAAAAGCATTCCTCTGGAATGCACTGAGCTTGATTCTGCAATCTTTATCCAGACAAAACTTGCAGAGATATCTCACAGATAACACAGAGAAAGATTTAAGGTGTGGCTGGGTAAGGCAGAGCTTTCAGCATGTCACCTGCATACCAGCCAGGGAGAGACCGTATGTCTCACACTCTTTTGATTCTACTACTGTAAGTAATTTTGTATATTTGGAGACATGATTGCTAACAGTCATTTGTATTTCCAAAATACTTTAACACAGTCTGCAAGGCTGTGAAACTCAATCTGTGACCGATGTACTAAATTAATCAAACAGCGAAGTCTATGAACTTATCAACTTCATGTGACAACACACATGGCACAAAGAATAAGAGTTGTTAATGGCCGTACCAATACAAAGTTTTGGGAACCACTGCATTAAAAAAAAAAAACCCAACAATGAAAACAATGCCACAGTACTAAAACACTATTAGCCTATAGGATTCGCTGCAAAACCAATGTTACTTTTCAGAACAGCTGAAGTCTCAATACCAGAATGTACTAGTGAGCATTGTAACAGTCATCTCCACTATACACACAACTGAAAGAAAGAGCAAAGAATTTGCCTCTGGTCAAACACAAGAAGCCTGGAAATTAGTTTCAAAACTGGAAATTGATTCCATAACAATTTTTGCTGTTAAAACGCTTTAAGAAAATACAGCCACAAGAACAAGCTATTTCTTTCTACTTCTCTGATTAAATATAATCTCATACTTTGTGTATCAGTAAGTCAACATTTCCTGGGACCATCTGATCTTATAATGAGAAAAAAACCGATTTACTGTACATATTCACAAAAACTTTACTTTTCACATTCTGCAGTCGAGGGCAGAAAATTTTATCTGAAGACTTCACACAGACATTAGAAGTCAGTGCTGAAAAACATCTGCAAATACTATGGATTTCTAAAAAGAATAGCACATTTAAATTAAACAGCGATTAAAAATATCACTTACACGCCACTTAGCACATTTATAGACTGTGTCCTCAGCCCGTATCCGGTGTCTTTCAAATTGGAAATAATTCCTAACACATTAATATTGGAACCCTTTGATCCAAAGTCTTTTTCACTGTACATTATCATATGGGAGCTTGTGAAGTCCTGTTAAAACAAAGAGAAGCATCATAAGGAAAATACAACATGATGTCTCAGTGCACTCAGGAGATGCCTACTATATGTTCTTGGAACTTACACCAACAATTGGTCGCAGCGACTGCAACTCTTCATCATAGCCACCCCAGTCTGTCCAATCTCGATATGCTCCTTCTTCCAGCAAGTATTGATGGCCTTCAAACCCGGGCTTCTCATAAGCAACCCAACTAAACAACAACAACAACAACAGAGTCTGCATGTGAAAATGGACAACTGCCACTCCGTGTTGTTATGGAGCAAATACACATGTGTGAAATTTGTTCTTTTGCTGTGAATATTTGCAAATTTAACCCACGCATCTATCTAAACCCAGAAACTAGGAAAACAGATAAAAGAAACAGGTACTGAATCTGTCCAGTGCAATTTCCAGCCTATGGAGCTACGACTGCAGCTGAAGGGGCAATATTGGTGTTTTCCCACACTTACACTCCTCCCAGTACTTTCATGGATCCCACTGATGTAAGTGGAAGTCTTGTCTTTTCTTCTGATTCCTTGTCATCAAGCATAAAGATCTCCGATTCTATTTCCACATGTCTCCCTTCAAAGAAAGGCTTCTCATAAATGATTACCTGTAGCAGAAATGAAGTAAAAGAAAAGTTGCAGAGAGCATGCTAAATTCTGAAAACAGTTTCTTTTGCATGGGCATATGGAGGGAGAAAACAATTATGAAACTAATTAGTGGGATCTCTCTATTCTCCTCAAGAAGTCTTTACCTTAGAGGTGGAACATGAGGGCTTGCATGTTCATTACCCATCTGCATTACCCAGATAGCTGTTAATACTTTCATATATGTATGTGATGGATGCATAAACATGACCGAAATTGCAGTTTCATGGTGTGGTCACATATGGTAGGACCAGCCCCTAAACCATAAGTAGTTGGTACGTGATCAAGATATATTTACCTACCCACGTGTAGTTCATGTGTTATAAAATACCTTTGGACCATAAAATAAATACTGACTTTTACCTTTGGCTCTCCACCGAATTCAACTTTGCGACCACCCTGTTAAAAACAAAAACAAACAAACAAAAAAACTTGTCTGTACTCAGAGTCATCAACTCTTCACAAAAAGACAGAATAAAGATGAAGCCTTCCTTGAAGAACACAAGTGAAAGTAAGAAGGCAGATTAAAGGTAGAAACGGATGCTATCAGACATTGAAAGCTCAAGAACTTTATAGACTAAAAAGTTGTTGGTTGGGGTTTTTTTGGTTTTGTTTTTTTTTTTAAGAGTTACATTTTTATCAGTCTTGAAAAAAATCTACCCACCTTAGCATGTTACTTCTAACACATAAACATAGGTCACAAAACTTGCAAGTAACAACAGTATTTTACCATTTTCAAGGGCCTCATGGACCTAATGTAGGCTTCCTTCTTCTCCCAGAATGCTAAATTAGGATATTCACCAGGCTCCAACATTAAAGGGACTCCCTGGAAACCAGGCTCTTCATAAATTAGCCATCTAAAGGGGGGCGGGGGGAAGGAAAGCTAAAGTTAAACACCCTGGAACATTTCTGAACAGTAAAGAACAAGACAATATGCTTACTTTAGAAAAGACATCAGGGTACCCTTAATAAAACTTTGTTTCTTTACCATCAAAATTGCCAGCTACAAGCTGGCATACTAGCAAACTTCTGTGCCTGTGCAGGAACCACCAATAATGCATGTGTTTTGTTTGAACAGGCTAAAAAAAAAAAATCAGTACAATGAACAGACAATTAAGAATTTGACTGTCTTATCTGAAGGCAACCCAAGTTTTAGACTGAAGTTTCAAGACTCAAAGTTACTCTGGGTTACTCTTAGAATAGTTTTAAAATATGAAGAACCAATTTTCAAGAAGTTGAAAGATGTCTACTAACCTAGACTTGGACTTGTTGCAAAATCTGTTCAATAGAAAATTCTAAACTTGTGTTATTTACTAACAGGTAGAAAAACCTGACAACTCATTAGAAATCTACTTCCTCATGGTTTGTTATCTGCTAATAAATCTGCTTTGAAAGACATAACTTTCAAAATTTCTGATTGGGACAGTAACAGTAGTTTTTCAAAGCTTTTTCAAGAAAATCTTAGCCAGTAATCACTTACTGAAAACAAAGAAACATACTGCTGATCTCTGCGTAAGGATGGCAATGTATTTCTTCCAGTTTAAATTTAGTGATCTCTCAGAAGTGCAGAATGGAGCAGTATATAACACATACTAAACTGGAACACTTTATGCAGCCAACCTTTTAATCATGTAAGGATCACAATGTATAAATCTGGTGACAGCAGAAAAATGTTAAAATGATCCATCACTCTGTCATGCTTAAAAGGCAGTCTCCAAGCTGATGTAAACTGGCACAAGTTGTATAAATTCATTGCAGACATACAGTTCCAAGAAACAAACAAGGAGCTTTAGTTTTATCGCTGTCTATAGCTGAATGTTTGATATGTTGTGTATCCTGTAGTTGCACCGCTCAGTAAGCCCTCAACTTATGGCTAGTCACAACTGGTGTTCCCGAGGGCTCAGTACTGGGGCCAGTTCTGTTTCACATCTTTATCAATGAACTGGATGAGGGGATCGAGTGCACCCTCAGTAAGTTTGCAGGTGACACCAGGTTGAGCAGGAGGGTTGATCTGCTCGAGGGTAGGGAGGCTCTACAGAGGGATCTGGACAGGCTGGATCGATGGGCCGAGGCCAACTGTATGAGGTTCAACAAGGCCAAGTGCCGGGTCCTGCACTTGGGTCACAACAACCCCATGCAGCACTACGGGCTTGGGGAAGAGGGGCTGCAAAGCTGCCTGGCAGAAAAGGACCTGGAGGTGTTGGTCAACAGCCGGCTGAATAGGAGCCAGCAGTGTGCCCAGGTGGCCAAGAAGGCCAACGGCATCCTGGCCTGTATCAGAAATAGTGTGGCCAGCAGGAGCAGGGAAGCGATTGTCCCCCTGTACTCGGCACTGGTGAGGCCACACCTCGAATGCTGTGTTCAGTTTTGGACCCCTCGCTACAAGACAGACATGGAGGTGCTGGAGCGTGTCCAGAGAAGGGCAACCAAGTTGGTGAGGGGCCTGGAGCACAAGTCTTCTGGGGAGCGGCTGAGGGAACTGGGGTTGTTCAGCCTGGAGAAAAGGAGGCTGAGGGCAGACCTTATCGCTCTCTACAACTACCTGCAAGGAGGTTGGAGTGAGGTGGGGGTCGGTCTCTTCTCCTAAGTAACAAGCGATAGGACAAGAGGAAATGGCCTCAGGTTGCACCAGGGGAGGTTTAGGTTGGATATTAGGAAAAATTTCTTCACCGAAAGGGTTGTCAAGCATTGGAACAGGCTGCCCAGGGAAGTGGTGGAGTCCCCACCCCTGGAGGTATTTGAAAGACGTGCAGATGTGGTGCTTAGGGACAGGGTTTAGTGGTGGACTTTGCAGTGTTAGGTTAATGGTTGGACTCGATGATCTTAAGGGTCTTTTCCAGCCTAAACAATTCTATGATTCTAACATCACTGCAAGAATTTAAACACATGGAAGACCAAAGAGAGAGAGTACAATCAGAAGATAAAGGTGCATTGACTCATTTTTGTTGGCAGCTTTTAGTAAACAACAATTAAGCATGAACACTGCGAAACTTCAATAAGATACGACCACACCCACATGGCAAGGTGACTCAGAATCAGAACCTCCCTCAACTGCCAATATAGTGAACTACGCCATGCCTGTAAACTAAAGGAAAGAAAAAACCCTGCAACATGCAAAAAAGCAGCAACAATTTACTGCATTTCTCATGCAAGCAATTGGCAGAAGCGACTTCTTTCTACACTGGACTAATAAACTGACATCTGAGAAAGATTATTTTTCAACTGTCTATTTTGCTTCCTGGTGCAAATATTAGTCTGCCTTCCCTCAAGGGATCCAAATGCAACAGAGAGAAATTAAGACTGTAAGAGTTTACATGGATTTAGTGCAAAAACTACTGTCACACTGATGGAAAATAAGGACCAGTCTGAAGTCCGAGAGATATGCACTTCCCTTCTTCTGCTTCCTTTCCAAAAATTTTGTAATTTCACTATTCACAGAATCCTTTTAAATGAGAGACAGAAATAAAGTGGAGCAGTAGATTAAGTCATTTAATAATCAACCTCCAAATAACGTATCTGATTTAATTACTCTTGGCAGACATGTAATTTGGATTAAGCTTGCAGTTTAACAGAAATAACCTCCTGTCAGAGAACCAACTACTTGGACTTCTTAAAATTTCCCTGTATATCAGAGTGCTTAATTTTTTCCACAAATCAGCATGTAAAGATTTAATCAGATAAAATACCCTTTACCTAACAACTAAAATGCCCCATCTATCGTGTAGCATATTTGAATACATCTTTGCAGTGGTATGTATCACTTGTCTTTAGTTGGGCAGTTTCTGATAGTTAAATAGACCATCTGCAGCAAGGCAAATGCTATCAGTGCCCAAACAAAACATGACCAACAGGTAATGACCAAGGTCTGCACACTCTGTAAAATGTTCTGCAGGACCCAACATCACTGGAAGTGGTTCCACTCTATTACTTTTTCTGAAAACAGCCTCCCTCTTCTGCATACTTTTCCCAATACCATTTTGAGGCATGTTTTCTGTACTGATTTACAAATTGTTTATTAAAGTTATCAAAACTACCATTGGTACAGCGTCTGGATTGTCCCTTAGAGGTCTCCTTTCTCACAGAAGCTTGCTTAGTTCATGACATACATTACACTCCTAACTCACATGGCCAGATATTTTCAGGTGACGTAACATACGTGTCCTAAACATCACCACAAAAACACTGATTAAAATGCACTGTGAAATACATGAATGCTTTCCAGAGTCCACACATGACACTAACTCTTACTTTGTAACATAAGGGCTTGAAAATTTTCTTCTTTTAGTACAATAATTTCAAGTTTAGAGGAAAGCAAGTAGGAAATGTGGTCTTATCCTAACAGTTCATCCCTCCACTCTCACGCTAAGTTTGCCTGAATGAGAAAGAGCAGGAGAGGCAAACTCATTCCTTTGCTACAAATATACAAGGGTTACTCTGTCTTTACTACACGCAAGCAGAAGAAAAACTGGCTCTCACAAAATATTTTAAGAGGTCAGGCTCTCCAAGGGTGAAACATTACAATAACGTACTAATGCTACTGTCAACAAATACTACCAAAATATAGGACGAGAATAAATATAGCCTGCTTGCATGTCTGATAGGTATAAACAATGGTTTAAAACAAATTCCTTTCATAGAAGTACACATTCATACAGAACTATGCACTTACGTGCCCCAGTGTACTTTGATAGAACAAGTCTTCTGAGTGGTGCCAAACACCCCTGTTTCTTCAGTGTCGTCAAAAAAGGAAGTCACGATTCCTAACCCTTCAGGTTCTGTATACAAATCAATTCGGCAAACCCTGTAATCCTGAAAAATTAAGATTGCCATAATCACTTAATCTGTGCTGCAAGTTCTGTAATTAATGTGGATAACTAAATCAGTTTTGAAACACCTGTTTATTTTAAATTGTTTCCCCTCTTGTCAATTACTACTGTTATTAGATGCCTATAATAAAAGTATAAGTAGGCCAGTTTGGCTGTCTGTTGGGACCAAGTCAGTCAATCTCTAATCAGCATTTACATTGTTTACTTTCTGCCATCTAGGCAGGAATGCATCTTCTTTCATCAGTTAACATCTCCTGTAGCAAATTAAATCCTAAGATTACACCAAGCAAGCCATTCTTGAAGAGAACTGCAATTTAGACAAGAATTGTAGTTACAAGCAATATATATTCCTCCTTTTTCTTTTCCTAGTCAAATAACTTTATAGCTTATGCTTGCTTTGGTAACCTGCAAAACTAACTACTTAATGGTAGGTTAAAACTGCATGTAGGAACACTGTTCCACCATGTGTGAAACTCCCTGAAGTTTGTGCACACAGGGCTATTTTTTAAGTAGCAAAGAAGGTTTGGTGTTTGACACTAAAGTTTCTGCTGAGTGTAAATTTGGTTTATATTAAGAAAAAAGAAAGAAGAAAAAGCCACACATATCTTTTGAAAATACGAGTCTGTGGAATTACTGATGCTTTTATGGGATGTTTTTCCTGAGAGATTGACCAGGCTAAAAAGCATATGTGGTACATAGCATTTTGGAAGCTATTCTAATAAAAAACATGAAGTTTTCTTCCTGCCCTATCCTTCCAGTGGTTGTTACCATAATTCCCATTGTGCAAAAGCCCCCACTTTTATTTTGTGATTAAACAAGAAATTCAACATGGAAGATTGTTTCCTGCATTTACAACTTAGGTTACACTTGTGTCCTAATACAACAATCACACTTTGTATCAGTATAAACATCACCAAACATTAAGAACTAGACAAAATTTTCCTTACTTAGATTACTTGCCTTAACAACATGTCTTATTGAACCAATCACTGCAGGCTTTAGAGATTTGCATTCATTTTGCTCTTCAGAAGTACCTGCACCCCAAATATCTGGGAGTTCCAGCTCTCCTTCTTCCAGAGGAATAGAGGGACCTTCAAAATTTGGTTTCTCATAGAGTATCCAGCTTAAAATAAAAAATTCTGATTTTTAATGGTGCTTTAGCAAGTGTGACTTGCAAAAATCATGCTCCCATTTAACAAATCCTTTCATAATCATTTCGAGACCCTTCCCGCCACCCCAATACAGCTTATACACTCAACACTGCTGATGCAAGCCATTTCGGGTCTCTGTGATACTTTTAAAAGCAATGATAAAACCAAAGATGCCTACTGCTGACTTCGTAATTTCATCAAAAACTCCTCCACCTTTTTAAATTGATGATTTGGGGCAGCAAGAGTACTGTCCATGAATACCAGATTTTTGCATGAGATACCAATCAGAACCAATTTGTAGGTCAGAAAATGTTGACACTGCAGACTGCTGTGTCATGTATAAACAGACAAGCTACTTGGATCTTGTGAAGAGCAGCCTGGAGTTCCACAGGGGCTGGTATAGATGTGCCAAAGGATAGTAAGACTGCTCAGAAGACAAGCACAACTTTATTTTTAATGGCAGGTTTAAAAATATAACTAGATAAAACTATATCCATCTGCAAACACAAAACCCTCCCCTGGAGCTCTCCGTTGAAGGGGTGGGGGGAAACAGTCCCCCAGTCCATGCTGGAAAAGACAACCTGGTTCACAGATCAAAAGATTTTCATTCCAGTTTTCTGAAGGTAAACAGCAATCAGTGTGCTTCCCAGTACCTCCTACTGCAGCTAGCCCTTGTTTCTGCAGCTTACTATCAGATCATTACTTTTGAGAACCTGCTATTTGACTGTATTACAGCCTGGCCACAATTTAACTTGCCATGCTATCCACACTAATAACGGCTGTTCTGTTAATGCTATGAAGAATGTAGGAGATGAACTTCTTGTGAATTACTCTTAAGCAATCTAGCTTTTAGAGAAAAATTCCCTCTGGACTTATAAGAGAAACAGTCAATTACATCTACAGTACCACCTTATACTTTTGGACATAGAATTAATCTTCTGCATCCAAACCCACGTCAGACCTGGCTTTAAAATCCTTTGCTAGCCTTTTAGCCCAATCCAAATACTATGCAAAAAAACATAAAGAGGAGAGGAGTCAAGGGGCAGCATAGCTAGACAGAATCTGTCATTTCTATGCCTGGTGAAATATTGCACCCCTCCAGATGGTAACATGCACTCAACTTGTCAGCAAAATAAGTTTCCTGACCCAGAACTTCCTGTTGCAGAGGTAAAATGCCACACTTCTTGCTCATAGCTGTCTACAATACATTGCCATTTGCAAGGCAGACTTACTGTGAATTACATGCTGGTTCCATTTCAAAAGATTTTTGGATAGACCAATGATAAAGAGTAAAAATTAATCTCTTACCATCCTCTGATGACTTTAATTAAAATTGTCGGTGACAGAACCCAAGAACTGCAATCCAGAACATCATGGAAAACTTCAATACCCTTTTTTTGATAGTCTGATTCACAGTATATCACCAGCTGTGTTAAAAAACAAAAACAAAAAAACAAACACCAACAACACGTAATTCTATCTTGCTATGCTTTAAATATAGAGAAGAACAGTAAAGATAATAAAATTTATTCTTACCTTGCCAGGTCTGGGATTGATTTTACTTTGCCCATTTCTTGAAAGTGCCTAATAGACAGCAGGGAGAGAAAAGTCACAAAAGAAAAAAAACCCAAACCAAAAATGTGTTCAATAAAGATGCTCAGCTATAAAAAAAAAGCTAGTAAAACAAAACAAAAATTAGTCTGAATAGTGAAAAGCTGATAACACTTCAACTACACCTACTTACTGCTTCAATTCCTTCTTCCTCCTGAAGAGCAATATCTTGCCAAAAATGTACACATTTACACTTTTTTTTTAAACATCTCACTGAAGCCAACTAACCTCACACTTGAAATGCTTTAAAATCCTACTGATCAGCTTCCTATATATTCCAGGATTTCCATACCAAGAGACTACTTAAAAAACTAGTATTAATAAAGTACATGCTCTACAGTGATAAAGATATTAATTAAAATTTAAATGTCTAGTAACCATAAAGCATGAAAAAATTTTGAAGGAATATATGAAAAGACTGAGGAGGCAGGATGGCATATACATGTATGAACTAACTAGCATAACCAATTTTGTGCTGAACACCTTGTGACAAGATATGTTCCTTCAAAAAGCGTGAGACTCTGCAATAAGTGATGGACTAAAAATGCCAAGAACAAATAAAATACATTGAGGTATACAAAATCTAAAACAATGTTGAAGTCAGTGGTAAATTATATGATACAGAACATATGGGAAAGTTGTGGTTGCACCACGTCATCTTAAAACAAATAAAGCGTTGCAATTATGTGTTTGGTTTCCTAGCAAGGACAGGAGTGCTCATTCTGGGACAGGGTCCCACTCTTCTAGGAACTATTCATACAAACAAACCAAAACAGATCCTGCCCCTAAACAGGTTGCAGCCTAAGATAACCAGCAACATGTGCAAGGAACTAATGAAAACATGTTAGTCGGCACGCAGGGCAGGCAATGGTCTCAGGACAGAGTTCCTAACCACCATCGGTTTTTTGTAGGCATCATCAAGACACGTTGAAGCATGACTGGTTTTTTTAGCCTGTGCTTCAATTCCAGTTAGAACTTGCTCTGTGTTTTAAGGAATGCCAAAGTCATTGTTTTGGGCTGCCCTTACTCTTTTCCTTCACATCACCCATTAGCCATTGCATCATCATTTTCTTAGTCAGTGGAAGATGCACAGTAGGTACACATCATACGTTAAACCACGACAAAACATTTTTGGTTCCTGTCTAACTTAAGCAAGACGATTCAGAGTCAGCAACAGCGCTGCAGAAGTCCTGGAACCCTTTGGAGCCCAATGGGTTTCTCTCAAGAGCAGTCTTACATGTGCACATACCCCCTTGCTCTATCAGGCCTCCATACTCTACTGAAAAATTGAAACCCACTCAGGAACAACAGTTTAAGTAGCAAAAAGAATCAGTACTAGTCATTTAGCTTTAAACTCAGGTTTTGAAATCCAAGCAGGACCATCCAGAGTAAGAAAGCCTTTTTAACTGGCAGCGTATGTCTACACCACTGCAAATAACCCCCCTAATTTTCATCCCCACACTAATTAAAAAAATTCCCATGAGAGAAAAATCTACAACCTCAAAATTGCCAAGTACCATAGATGACTTCCTTCTGCAAGGTGAAGAAGAAAGGAGTAATTTCTACTACTCCCCCACTCCTTTTAGTAGAACTGTAACAGCAGATAACCACTAGCTTTAGAAAAGTATTTCTCAAACTTCTCATATGCTGCTTCAATTCCACAGGTCACATTAATGCAGCTATTACATGCCAGAGAACATATTTCTTCCCATGGTTCTTAGATCTCCTGATTCTAGTTGTCCCCTCTGGTAACAGTAAGGGCCCACATCAACAGAAATAGCAGATAATATAGGACATCAGTTCATCGTTCTGAAAATAGAAATTACAAAGTTCTCCCACATTAGGGTAAAGTTGCCTCGAAGTGAAAACATAGGTCTACCTTCACTCAGGATGAGAAGATGCTCATAATCAGGCAAAGGGACAGCCCTCCACTGTAGCAGCACTTCCAATAATCACTACTCCCCAGTTCTTAAAGTATTCTTAAAGAATATGCATTTTCTATCAAATCCATGGGAATACTGGGAACAAAAACAGAGGGCTGACAAAAAGTTTGCCCTGTTACTCATTTAACAGGGCAATGGCTGAATGTCTTGCTGGAAGAGGAGAGAGATTACTGTCAACAGAAGAAGCAGGCACAAGTTTTCTAAAGTTCACAGAAAGCATTCTACTAATTTACAAGAAAAAATAAAGTTAGCATAAGATTTGTTTCAAAATAATACAAAATCAAGTATGAAGACATATACAAACATACACTTTCAATTCATATTTGTAAAGAGTCTCAAAATAAGGGCACCAGGAAGAAACATAACCATGTTAATAGATGCCATCTCATTTTTATGTGTAGCCAACATCAGATGAAACTGGTGCCATACCTACATTCACCTCTACGTATTTGTAATCTATGTATGTCCCTAAGAGGGGAAACAAAACAAAACAATGTATGCATATCATCTATAGAAAATAGAAAAGCTGGGTAACTTTCCAGGCACATTTTAGACAACACAATACTTACATCCACATCTAATAAACCAGCAGGAACATTTGATTCATATCTGCTTGGCCCTAACCAGCTGGAAAAACTTTTCTCAGGGTTCCCATAGTTGGGCATTTGTAAACTCAGTTCTTTTTTTGCACTATCTGCTTGCATGTACTTCTCCACAAAACTTGGAAACTTCATATCTGAAAGAGACTGAATTGCAAAACCAAAATTAACAGTCATTCAGCAGGTAGACAAAATTTTACATGGTTGCATTTCATGAATGATCTTTATTACCTCAGATTTTTGAGGCATGCCAAATGGCCCAGAAGCATCCTGTTGTAAAGGAGGCATCCCTGAGGAGTCAGTTGTAAAAGCTGTTGTGGTGTTATTTACTGAGGTGACAGAAGGATTAAAAAACTTTTCTTTAGATGCAGAAGACAGCAAGCTTGAGAAGAGGGAGCTTTTTTCAAGCCGGGATCTCTTAATTTCACCATCTGTACCATCAATGTTCTCTTTTCCATTTATTTCCTGAGTAAAGGCAGGTTCCTCTCTATTACATGACTGCAGCGCTTTGAATATGATACTTTGCTCTGTTGATGCACGCTTGGGCCTGACCCTGGCTATTGTTTCCAGGCTTTGCATTTTAATTTGTTGGGCTGGTAACAGATCCTGTGTTTTTTCCCTCCTCAGTCCCAAACCAAAAGTAAATACACTAGGATCAAATACTTTCTCTAAATTGTCTTCATGAATGGGAGGCATTGCAAAGTGGGGCGCTGGGGACTTGGGAAGTTTTGACCTCTTCTTTTTCTGGGGTAAACAAACTGAGCTGTCCAAGTTTTTTATTGTTTCAGCAAACTTCTTCATGTCGGATGGGGAATCAAAAATGCTATCATCTTCAGCAGATCCATTACAGGTTTTGCCTGGGCTCTCTTGTGTATTGATGTTGTGCTCTGATATCAATATACTATCTTGATTGCTATCATCACACTGCAGTGCTGCAAAGCTCAAATCTCCGGGCTTTGCCTTTTTATCTCCATTTTCCATCTTCTTAAATTCTGATCTAGAAACCTGATGAGATGGTAGAGGATATTTTTCATCATTGCAAGGTGATAAAACCTCTGTGTTTGGCAGCGTATTTTCTTCATTTCTGTGGAATTCTGAGCTTGTGTTATTTCTTTGGTAGGAAGTATCTTGAGCATTTTCACTTTTACTGGGCAAGTGCAAAGACAGTTTAAAAGGTGAACTTTCTTTTTTAGCTGTGGTTAATTCTGGATCGGGTTGCTTCAGAGAGACACTAGCAGCATCAATTTTGCTGCTTTGGTTAAAAAGGGATATTGCAGCTTTTACTTTAAGTTCTGTTGTCTTCCCAATATCCTCATAAAAGGCAGAGCCTTCTTCATTTTTGCCTTTTAATTCTGCAGTGCTTTCTTTCTCTGGTGTGCCATTCTCAAATAACTTCTGGCGACTGCTTTGCTTATTTAACGTTTTATCAGGCTGTTCGCTTTCCTTAGGTTGTTTTCCAAATTTCAGCTTTGCTCTGCCAACAAATGTGCTTGCTACAGTACTATTTTTTGAAGCAGGGATGTCAGCAGGCCTCTGGCTCTGGTTAGCGCATTTATTTTCAAACAAGGAAATTTTGTTGGCAATGTTGCTGTTAGTTTTATTAACTGGTTTTTCAAGAGTATCCTGCTCACTGTCTAAACTGTCTTGATTTGTAGGTGCTTTAAAATTCAGCTCTACACTCTTCGGTTTGGCTGGACTACAGGAGACAAAGTGATACAGAGTTACATTTTTGATTAATCTTGAAAAGACTTGTAACAATTTTAAAAACAATAATATGTAGCATTATAATGACATTTTCCATAGTCATATTCAGTTTAAATTTTGGTTATTTCAAAAGGAATTAACTAAAAAAGGAGTAACTATACGGAAGACAAAAAAAAAAAAAAATCAGACAGTAAGTAAGGAGAATACATTTCAAACATGTACATAGTTCTCTAATGCTCTGTAAAACAAAAAACACAACAGCCTACAGCATCTGCAATCAAGGCAGAGAACTTAACTATTTATGACTGACAGACATTAAAATTTCATAGTGAATAGGCAGAATGAATTATATGCATGCAACTCCCTACAGAGTTTAGGAAACAAATCCCAATTCATTAAGGTGATAATGAGTTGGTTAACATTTGAATATACCTCTCCAACAAGTTTTGAAGACATCTGCCCAGATTCTTTGCAGCCCTTACACTGCAGAAGCAACCTTAAATCCAGTGAAAGACCTCTTCTGGCCTCATTAGTGCTGGTGGAAAAGCTAACTGTCCCCAGTCACTGCATCACCACTTGGCTAAGCAAATACCACATGTGAGGACTCTCCCATTTTCTTCAGGTACAGTCAGCTAACAATTCAAATTGTGTAAACTAACACTGCTGATTTTACAAGAATTGAATCAGGAAACACTTACAGAAACTTCTCCATCAGAGTGGATAGAGAAGCACATACAAGTACATAGCACATAGTACTCATGTACTATGGCAGAAGGCTGATGACATGCAAGTGAGGGTTTTAAGCCTCCTTCCTCCGAATACCTACATCCAGGAAAAAATTATCTGACCATGTCACTTGCTACTGCAGGAACTGTACAAACAGCTGTGACGATGCAGGGCACATCTTCAAAATTTATCAGTAAGATATAAGGAGTGTCAAGGAGCCCACCATCACCTCAAAGGCAAACCTGTTCTCCGAAGAGGAATCTGGAGACACTCAGCAGGGGGAGAACAGGCAGAACTGCACTACATGAAAACTGATGATGGTGGGAAATAAAAGAAACTAGCTTGCAGCAACAATCTCCAGGGCCTCAAATGCTCTATTAATCAATGGATGATTCTGGTATTTGAGTGCTTTCTTCTTTTTTACCCACACAAACTGTTCACTGAGCTCTCAGACAGCTCTTTAGCCCAAGAAAGAAGCATGAGGTACAAGTGAGTTAACGTGAGCAACCCAAAACCTGGTATCACTCCTTTCTCCTCTTCCTCAAGAGATCCATCCCAAGTACGAACGTAAACCCTACTAAAGCAAGACTCTCCATTGTACCAGCTTCTTTTCTTGGGAAAAGCACGAGGAGCAAACTTACTGAAATAACACAAGGAACCCAAAATCAGCTGCCTAAGAATCTATACAGAAAGCAACCATTAAAAATCACCGTATCTTTTCAGAGAATAATTCCCAACAGTGCTCACTGTAACTACTAGCCTGCTCACATTGGTTCACAACTGGAAGGCTCTTATGAAGAACATGTCATCAAATAAAAAAGGAAACAGTAAATTTAAAAATGACTGGCCATACTTCAGATAGGTGTTAATAAAACACACTTGGAAAATTTAAGTCTAGAAACAGAAAAAAATTATTCCTGAAATGGGGAAGGCAGGGAGGGAACTATCACGCAGCATAAGATTAAATCTATTTAGACACTACTTTCCATTTGCAGTATGACTGTTTTTCCTAAACTTTTCAAAGTTAAATTATTCTATGATTTTTCTTTTTCGAAAATGAATATAAGTTGCAAAGGACCTCTAAAGGTCAGCTAGTCCAACTTCCTGCTCAAAACAGGGACAGCTTCAAATTAGATCAAGCTGTTGAAAGCTTTGGCTGATCAAGTTCCGAGTATCTCCAAGGGTCAAGATTTCACAACCTTACTAGGGAAGCATTGCAGCAGGTCAGCCGCTGTCACTGTGAATTATTTTTGCCTTGGATCCCATTGAAACTTCACTGTTGCAACTTGCTACCATGGCCATTGTCCTTTCACTGCACACCTCAGGGATGAATCTGGCTCTGCCTTCTCTATAATACCTCTATAGGTAGCAAGAGATGATTGAGTTCTACCCATATCCTTCTCTTGTCTCAGTTGAAGTCAAGGTGCTTCAGCTTCAACTCATACATGCTATGCTCCAGTGGATCACTTTCTTAATGGCTCACCACTGGGCTCATTCCAATTTGTAAGCATCTCTCTTGTACCAGGAAAAGAGAGTTGAAGAGGACAGAGGGGTACAACTCGATATAAAGCCCCAGATGCAGCCTCATGAGCACCGAGTACCTTCTCCTTTGACCTGCTGGCTATGCTCCTGCCAACCTATCCCGGTACAGGCTTAGCCTTCATCTGCTACAAGGATGCACGACTGATATATGCTGAATTTGCTGTTCACCAGAACCCTTCATGTCCTTTTCTGATCAGAAAAAGGTACTTTTCCTCTCCTACCTGCGTTTTCAAGAGGTACCACTAACGGCCTAGTTATCTTAACAGACTCATTTCCATACCATCCTTTTGTCAGCCTGTCACTACTACATGCATTTCAACATAACAACACGTATCTTCCCAATAAAATCCATCCGTCCCTGTATGCCTCAACGCAAGCAAGTTTAATGGTTAATACTGACAGTTATCAGCCACACCTAAAACCTGTTTTAAATCAACAGCTAACACCTCACAGGTATATTTTCAAGCTTTGCAAATTTACGTAGAAACAACCACTTCAGCACTTTGTATTTTACATTCTGCAGTATTTCTGCACAGCAGCAGCAACAGAAAAGCAGCTGAGACCATAGAGCAATAGAAAGCTCAGCCCTGAAGCTCCATCCACTACAGCTGGCCTCCTCTAACTAATCTTTCCATTACACCTTTTTCCACATCAAGAAATGCTGATTTTAAATACAGCCAAAAGATGTGCCTTATTGCAATAACTGCGTTTCTAAGCTTGTTTAAAAGGAAGAGATGTTGATTGTGTATCCTCTAACCCTCCCCTCTAGTATGGGGGAAAAGCATTGAAAGATGGATTCACTTAACAGTGCGAACGCTTTCTTACAAATGACCCAGTGTGGCTGATTCCTACTACCCACTGCTGATCTGCAATATCAGGAACAAGCAGGCACAAGAGAAATACTGATGTCCTCCTCTTTGGTTACACCTTGCAGCTAACTTGTGGAAGTAAGCAGTTAAACCTCTCCCAATATAGTCATAAATGGAAGGTGAGTCACATAGTTGAAGCATACTGTCCAAACGACCATGTCAAGCACGTAACTGATGCCAAAAAACATTGATGCCAAGACATCAGATTGAGGTGAGCAAAGAAAAATGGCATGTTAACAGAGCAGAATAATTCAACAAGTGGGCATAAATGCAAAGGCAACTACAAACCCATGTCTGAACATCAAATATGACAACTGAAGCCAAGTTTTCCGCTAAGCACACCAAAGTAACTACTGCCTGAGGTTTTATTTGCTGATTAAGATGTACCATCAGCCTCAGTTTAGTCTCAAACCTGACTGCTTCTAGCTTTTGAAAAGGAAACCTAAGTACCCTGTGACTTCTGAGATGCCCGATACACGACATAAAAGGAGAAAAGACAGAAAATGCTATCATTACTTGCAGGGAACCAGCAAAACCAACTTCTTTTAAAATTGTTTCTAAAGAAACTTGATTCCCAGAATTAGCACAATGTCATTAGTAAGAGACATTATGCATTTTTAAGTGAAAACTACTTTGATTATATGAAATCCATCTTATAGGAGGCAAAGGAGTCTGTGAGTAAATGATTATTTTTCAACCTGAAAGGGATTCATATGAAGTATCTAACAATAGTTTTTTAATCTTTGAAACTGGAACAGTTATCTGTTTTCTAGTTCAAAGCAATAACTAGAGAACAAAAACACACCTTCTTTTAGTAATGGCACCACCTTTTCCTTTCCCATTTTACAGCAGCTTAATCCACACCCAGGTTTATAGTTCATGTGTTCTGATGAATGACTACAAATTATACCAGGTAATCTGACCATATCAATTTGTCTGGCTAAAGAAACTGTCTGGTACTGCACAGTGACACCTATCAGATGCATCAGGAACCTTGCATGCAACACAGCAGTCCCCACCCAGGGCTAAAGTTCTTATAGCGGCAGATAAGGCCAAGACACAGAGCGCCACACACCTCACAGAATCAGGTGAAATAGAACAGGCTGTTTATTCATTAAAATTTAATCTGTCATAAAGGATACTTGTCTATTACTCTGTGAGTAGAGCAGAAGGTAATTCATTGTACAGCAAGCCAAGGAGATACCTAGAACAACGAAATCCAGCTATGCAAGCATTTATAAGTTCATCACCACTAATGACAGTGACACAAAGAGAAAAATATGAAAGCTGTCTTTCCTTTGAAGTTGTGAAGATACAAAACTTCAGAGTTTAAGATTTGTGATCTATACTGCCAGATGGCAAAGCATCACCACGTACAAAACCACCACAATTTAACTTTCAGTACTAGGTGTTTTTAATTCAGTTACGAATTAACAAATCAGATGTAGAGTATTACAAATCAATTGTTCCTAATGCTCCTACACTTCTCAGATGTGGGAAGCATAATTGGAAACATAGGTGTTTCTTAAGCCATAATGTTAAACCTTCATATCCCTCTAACAGAACTGAATGACAATTCTGAACACTTGGTGTACCTCAGGTGGACCTATAGGATTCCATGTAGTCTGACACCTATAAGTGCATGTAACAGAATGAGGAAAACAATAGCACATAGTACATAGCCGTGACAATCAAACAACAGAAATGACGAATGTAATAGAACGATTCACTGTAGAAGAGAACGCAACAGAATCCAGGAAATCAGTCCCTGGACTCATACTAGTGATTACAGTGAAAGTTATAAATACATCCACTTCTTTCGAATCCCAAGGAAAGCACTGATCACCTCTGTTTGAAAGGTGACAATTTCTTTGTGTGTAAAACCAAATCCTGCAAACTAATATATGCATAATTCTGCAAATGCCTGATGTTATTCACATGCATAAAAATTTACATGATTCATACTGCACATACTTATGAAAGCAACCATACATATTCAAATTTCTGGAGTGTGATTTATCATGTCATTTGAAGGATCAAGTTCTACATTGCATCCTACGTTTCTTCATAAAATAATAGCACAACTTATGTTGTTTCAAAGAACAACTTGAACACATTCCTTATTCAAAGATTTTTCACATACAAAATCTTCAACCACATCCTCAGTTCGTTACAGATGGCAAAACTACATTAAGGTCAATGACAGATGAGCTAATCTGCGCAACAACGGGGGAACTGATGATGATGACAGAGCAGCTTTTATGTATGTTAAATTATTCCATATAATGGAATTGACATACAAAGAAATTCCCTATCCATAAAAAAAAAATGGAAAAAAGAATTATTTTTCTAACACATGTAAACTACAGTGCTTGTTAAGTGGCAACTGTAATTATATTTTTTTTTTTTAAAGGGCAGTTCTTAACTGAATATAATCTAGATAGATAACTGATACATAGCTATAGAGTTCCTGTAGAATCCTAAACACAGATACAGGCAAAATTACAGCTACAAGGGTAAACTAGTTTGTTACTTACAGGCTAATCTTTGTCATGACTGTTCTGGAAGCATCCAAACTCTTCAGCTTCGAGCTGTCTAAATCAGAATTTGTCTGTCTCTCAGCTGACGTACACAAGTCTCCATTTTTAATCCCATCAGTACGCAAGAAAGCTCTTCCATCCGAACCATTACCATGCTTTACTGCCTTGGTCTCATTTCTGCTTTCAGCAAACACCAAGGCAGTGTCTTCTGTCTTATCGCCCAAAGAAACTTTGGGAGACTCCAAGCTGTCTTCCCCAAAAGCCACAGGTATAGTTCCCTTTTCCACTGAAGTTCTTTTTGTCACTGGGTTACTCTCTGGTGATGCTAAAGGTTGCCTTTTTGAGGAATAATCTTTTACCTGACCCTTCAAACCAGTAGGGGAAACGGGGACAGCATCTGACTGACTCTTTTTATATGATCTTCTCCTTGCAGGGGTTGTGTTTGAGATCTGCTGCTTGCCTTTGTCAGCTTCAGTTTTAGATGCCCCTTTGTGAGCAGATCCAACTTTTAGGTCCTGATTATTACCTGGGGAAGACGAATTCCTTTCAGGAGTCTGTTGAGGAGACTTCGCTTTTCTTTCCGAGTTTATTACCTTGTCTGAAAACACCTCAGAAGGGACATCATCCTCAAAAACAGATTCTTCTCTTGCAGTAGTCTCAGTCTGGTTTCTCTCTCCATTTGGAATGTCACTAGACGACTGAGATTTTCTCCTTTTTCCAGATCTTTTATTAGCAGATTTTTTATCCATTGTGTCCGAGTCACTACAATTTTCTTCTGATGTAACAGTCACAGGTTCATTAAGGAGTTCGTCTGTTTTTCTTAGATAGATATCAACTGTTAACACTCTAGCAGAATGTGTGTGTTCACTCGCCGCAGATTCCAACTCGTATGGCAAATTCTTTGATTTTGCATGCCCAGGCTCCTCAGACACCCACGTGTTCACGAGCTGCTTGTGGCTTAAGATACTCTTTTCTAAGTCTTCACTAGACAAATTTCTCAAGCTTTTTATGAAATCTGGAGTTGTGGAATTATTTATATCTGTGATGGATTCTTTCTCCAGTTCCAGGGTTTCCACATTCAGACTACTCTCAAAGAAAGAGTTTTTAATGGTTTCACTGCTGCTGCTCCAATCTGCTGACCACTCACTGTCAGAAGAGACTCCCCTACTACTCCATTCTGAAATGGTATCACGATACAGCGGTCCTACTTCCCCACTGAAATTACATTCCTGCGTCTCAGAAACATCACTTACGTTTCTCACTTGCTTCTGTACTTGAGGAGCTTCGTGTCCTTCCTTTACGTGCCTACAGTATATCGGCTGCGCTCTGTGAGGAGAAACTGACCTCTCCCCTTTCCGATGTGAAGTATGTTCTAGTGAACTTTTGACATTTTTCCTTCTCCCCGTACCAAACAAATTTCCAAGTCTTTCCAAAACTGGTTTCTTTTTATTCTCTTCTCTGGAAGAATCTGGAAATTGTGAGGTGGACTATGAAAACAAACAAACATTTGGTTAATGTCAAAATTGTTTCTATAATACATTTGTTTGTATTAGCACCACCTATAAATCAAAACAATACAGTGAATGGGAACAAAACAGCTTACTGAACAATACTAGCTCTCAAAAAAGAACAAGAAAAACCAAAAACCTCAAAAACCAATTAAAATCCCAAGATCCTTCTATTTGTTTACGAGTATGCTCATCTTGCCTTATAAAACCAGCATTACATGTCCCAAATCTCAAAGTTTTGCACAATTAGTTAACGTCACACAAAATAATGCGGGAAAGCATCCTGTGTCTGCAAGACTGGGGACAAACCGCTTGGTCAAAATTTTCCTTGCGAAAACAAGAGTGGGGAGTTCAACCTTCCTTTCCATGCTGGCTGAGTTAGTTTTGACACTTGTGTTGGTAGAGAATAGTTTCAAAGGCTTAAACTGTATTACAATTCATACATTTCTCATTAATGAACTCCAATAAATACTTGGCTTGTGTTTTGGGGTAGAAACCCCAGAACTATAACAGCCAATGCATCATTCAATGAGCATTACTGGGTCAAATACTGCCCCGGATTACTCGTGGTGAAGTTTTCCCTTACAACTTCTAATTAACATGGTAAACAGGAAACACGCAACAGCATTACCGAGTATACATGCATATTTGCATTTTAATATATTAGCACTTTTTACATGCCGGTACGATGAATACTTGTTTTGAGATGTCTATTTCAAAACACCGGGAGTGTTTCCTACTTCGGCGGACCAGACCTCCCGAGGAGACCGGGTCGCTCTCGGCAGCCCGGAGGCTGCTTCGGCTCGTTTTAAACTTGGTTTTTTTTTTTTTCCCCGCAGCCGCGGCGACCCCCTGCCAGCGTCCCGCCGTCTCCTCCGCCGCCGATCGCGGGCCGGGCCGCGCTGAGGCACCCGCGCCCTC